>NC_134354.1:789156720-789274220 GCF_048569485.1 Anomaloglossus baeobatrachus | reverse complement strand
ATTATCCCTGTACTGTGACATCCCTGTGTGTATTATCCCTGTACTGTGACATCACTGTGTGCATTATCCCTGTACTGTGACATCACTGTGTGCATTATCCCTGTACTGTGACATCCCTGTGTGTATTATCCCTGTACTGTGACATCACTGTGTGTATTATCCCTGTACTGTGACATCACTGTGTGTATTATCCCTGTACTGTGACATCACTGTGTGTATTATCCCTGTACTGTGACATCACTGTGTGTATTATCCCTGTACTGTGACATCACTGTGTGTATTATCCCTGTACTGTGACATCCCTGTGTGTATTATCCCTGTACTGTGACATCCCTGTGTGTATTATCCCTGTACTGTGACATCACTGTGTGTATTACCCCTGTACTGTGACATCACTGTGTGCATTATCCCTGTACTGTGACATCACTGTGTGCATTATCCCTGTACTGTGACATCACTGTGTGTATTATCCCTGTACTGTGACATCACTGTGTGTATTACCCCTGTACTGTGACATCACTGTGTGTATTATCCCTGTACTGTGACATCACTGTGTATTACCCCTGTACTGTGACATCACTGTGTGTATTATCCCTGTACTGTGACATCACTGTGTGTATTATCCCTGTACTGTGACATCACTGTGTGTATTATCCCTGTACTGTGACATCACTGTGTGTATTATCCCTGTACTGTGACATCACTGTGTGTATTATCCCTGTACTGTGACATCACTGTGTGCATTATCCCTGTACTGTGACATCACTGTGTGTATTATCCCTGTACTGTGACATCACTGTGTGTATTATCCCTGTACTGTGACATCACTGTGTGCATTATCCCTGTACTGTGACATTACTGTGTGTATTATCCCTGTACTGTGACATCACTGTGTGTATTATCCCTGTACTGTGACATCACTGTGTATTATCCTGTACTGTGACATCACTGTGTATTACCCCTGTACTGTGACATCACTGTGTGTATTACCCCTGTACTGTGACATCACTGTGTGCATTATCCCTGTACTGTGACATCACTGTGTGCATTACCCCTGTACTGTGACATCACTGTGTGTATTATCCCTGTACTGTGACATCACCGTGTGTATTATCCCTGTACTGTGACATCGCTGTGTGTATTATCCCTGTACTGTGACATCACTGTGTGTATTATTCCTGTACTGTGACATCACTGTGTATATTATCCCTGTACTGTGACATCACTGTGTGCATTATCCCTGTACTGTGACATCACTGTGTGTATTATTCCTGTACTGTGACATCACTGTGTGTATTATCCCTGTACTGTGACATCGCTGTGTGTATTATCCCTGTACTGTGACATCACTGTGTGTATTATCCCTGTACTGTGACATCACTGTGTGTATTATCCCTGTACTGTGACATCACTGTGTGTATTATTCCTGTACTGTGACATCACTGTGTGTATTATCCCTGTACTGTGACATCGCTGTGTGTATTATCCCTGTACTGTGACATCACTGTGTGTATTATTCCTGTACTGTGACATCACTGTGTGTATTATCCCTGTACTGTGACATCACTGTGTGCATTATCCCTGTACTGTGACATCACTGTGTGTATTATTCCTGTACTGTGACATCACTGTGTGTATTACCCCTGTACTGTGACATCACTGTGTGCATTATCCCTGTACTGTGACATCACTGTGTGCATTATCCCTGTACTGTGACATCACTGTGTGTATTATTCCTGTACTGTGACATCACTGTGTGTATTATTCCTGTACTGTGACATCACTGTGTGCATTATCCCTGTACTGTGACATCACTGTGTGTATTATCCCTGTACTGTGTGCATTATCCCTGTACTGTGACATCACTGTGTGTATTATTCCTGTACTGTGACATCACTGTGTGTATTATCCCTGTACTGTGACATCACTGTGTGCATTATCCCTGTACTGTGACATCACTGTGTGTATTATTCCTGTACTGTGACATCACTGTGTGTATTATCCCTGTACTGTGACATCACTGTGTGCATTATCCCTGTACTGTGACATCACTGTGTGTATTATTCCTGTACTGTGACATCACTGTGTGTATTATCCCTGTACTGTGACATCGCTGTGTGCATTACCCCTGTACTGTGACATCACTGTGTGTATTATCCCTGTACTGTGACATCACTGTGTGTATTATCCCTGTACTGTGACATCACTGTGTGTATTATCCCTGTACTGTGACATCACTGTGTGCATTATCCCTGTACTGTGACATCACTGTGTGCATTATCCCTGTACTGTGACATCACTGTGTGCATTATCCCTGTACTGTGACATCACTGTGTGTATTATCCCTGTACTGTGACATCACTGTGTGTATTATCCCTGTACTGTGACATCACTGTGTGTATTATCCCTGTGCTGTGACATCATTGTGTGTATTATCCCTGTACTGTGACATCACTGTGTGCATTATCCCTGTACTGTGACATCACTGTGTGCATTATCCCTGTACTGTGACATCGCTGTGTGCATTATCCCTGTACTGTGACATCGCTGTGTGTATTATCCCTGTACTGTGACATCACTGTGTGTATTATCCCTGCACTGTGACATCACTGTGTGTATTACCCCTGTACTGTGACATCACTGTGTGTATTACCCCTGTACTGTGACATCACTGTGTGTATTACCCCTGTACTGTGACATCACTGTGTATTATCCCTGTACTGTGACATCACTGTGTGTATTATCCCTGTACTGTGACGTCACTGTGTGTATTATCCCTGTACTGTGACATCACTGTGTGTATTATCCCTGTACTGTGACATCACTGTGTGTATTACCCCTGTACTGTGACATCACTGTGTGTATTACCCCTGTACTGTGACATCACTGTGTATTATCCCTGTACTGTGACATCACTGTGTGTATTATCCCTGTACTGTGACATCACTGTGTGTATTATCCCTGTACTGTGACATCGCTGTGTGTATTATCCCTGTACTGTGACATCGCTGTGTGTATTATCCCTGTACTGTGACATCACTGTGTGTATTATCCCTGTACTGTGACATCACTGTGTGCATTATCCCTGTACTGTGACATCGCTGTGTGTATTATCCCTGTACTGTGACATCACTGTGTGTATTATCCCTGTACTGTGACATCACTGTGTGCATTATCCCTGTACTGTGACATCACTGTGTGTATTATCCCTGTACTGTGACATCACTGTGTGTATTATCCCTGTACTGTGACATCGCTGTGTGTATTATCCCTGTACTGTGACATCACTGTGTGTATTATTCCTGTACTGTGACATCACTGTGTGTATTATCCCTGTACTGTGACATCACTGTGTGTATTATCCCTGTACTGTGACATCACTGTGTGTATTATCCCTGTACTGTGACATCACTGTGTGCATTATCCCTGTACTGTGACATCACTGTGTGTATTATCCCTGTACTGTGACATCACTGTGTGTATTATCCCTGTACTGTGACATTGCTGTGTGTATTATCCCTGTACTGTGACGTCACTGTGTGTATTATCCCTGTACTGTGACATCACTGTGTGTATTATCCCTGTACTGTGACATCACTGTGTGTATTACCCCTGTACTGTGACATCACTGTGTGTATTACCCCTGTACTGTGACATCACTGTGTGCATTATCCCTGTACTGTGACATCACTGTGTGCATTACCCCTGTACTGTGACATCACTGTGTGTATTATCCCTGTACTGTGACATCACCGTGTGTATTATCCCTGTACTGTGACATCGCTGTGTGTATTATCCCTGTACTGTGACATCACTGTGTGTATTATTCCTGTACTGTGACATCACTGTGTATATTATCCCTGTACTGTGACATCACTGTGTGCATTATCCCTGTACTGTGACATCACTGTGTGTATTATTCCTGTACTGTGACATCACTGTGTGTATTATCCCTGTACTGTGACATCGCTGTGTGTATTATCCCTGTACTGTGACATCACTGTGTGTATTATCCCTGTACTGTGACATCACTGTGTGTATTATCCCTGTACTGTGACATCACTGTGTGTATTATTCCTGTACTGTGACATCACTGTGTGTATTATCCCTGTACTGTGACATCGCTGTGTGTATTATCCCTGTACTGTGACATCACTGTGTGTATTATTCCTGTACTGTGACATCACTGTGTGTATTATCCCTGTACTGTGACATCACTGTGTGCATTATCCCTGTACTGTGACATCACTGTGTGTATTATTCCTGTACTGTGACATCACTGTGTGTATTACCCCTGTACTGTGACATCACTGTGTGCATTATCCCTGTACTGTGACATCACTGTGTGCATTATCCCTGTACTGTGACATCACTGTGTGTATTATTCCTGTACTGTGACATCACTGTGTGTATTATTCCTGTACTGTGACATCACTGTGTGCATTATCCCTGTACTGTGACATCACTGTGTGTATTATCCCTGTACTGTGTGCATTATCCCTGTACTGTGACATCACTGTGTGTATTATTCCTGTACTGTGACATCACTGTGTGTATTATCCCTGTACTGTGACATCACTGTGTGCATTATCCCTGTACTGTGACATCACTGTGTGTATTATTCCTGTACTGTGACATCACTGTGTGTATTATCCCTGTACTGTGACATCACTGTGTGCATTATCCCTGTACTGTGACATCACTGTGTGTATTATTCCTGTACTGTGACATCACTGTGTGTATTATCCCTGTACTGTGACATCGCTGTGTGCATTACCCCTGTACTGTGACATCACTGTGTGTATTATCCCTGTACTGTGACATCACTGTGTGTATTATCCCTGTACTGTGACATCACTGTGTGTATTATCCCTGTACTGTGACATCACTGTGTGCATTATCCCTGTACTGTGACATCACTGTGTGCATTATCCCTGTACTGTGACATCACTGTGTGCATTATCCCTGTACTGTGACATCACTGTGTGTATTATCCCTGTACTGTGACATCACTGTGTGTATTATCCCTGTACTGTGACATCACTGTGTGTATTATCCCTGTGCTGTGACATCATTGTGTGTATTATCCCTGTACTGTGACATCACTGTGTGCATTATCCCTGTACTGTGACATCGCTGTGTGCATTATCCCTGTACTGTGACATCGCTGTGTGTATTATCCCTGTACTGTGACATCACTGTGTGTATTATCCCTGCACTGTGACATCACTGTGTGTATTACCCCTGTACTGTGACATCACTGTGTGTATTACCCCTGTACTGTGACATCACTGTGTGTATTACCCCTGTACTGTGACATCACTGTGTATTATCCCTGTACTGTGACATCACTGTGTGTATTATCCCTGTACTGTGACGTCACTGTGTGTATTATCCCTGTACTGTGACATCACTGTGTGTATTATCCCTGTACTGTGACATCACTGTGTGTATTACCCCTGTACTGTGACATCACTGTGTGTATTACCCCTGTACTGTGACATCACTGTGTATTATCCCTGTACTGTGACATCACTGTGTGTATTATCCCTGTACTGTGACATCACTGTGTGTATTATCCCTGTACTGTGACATCGCTGTGTGTATTATCCCTGTACTGTGACATCGCTGTGTGTATTATCCCTGTACTGTGACATCACTGTGTGTATTATCCCTGTACTGTGACATCACTGTGTGCATTATCCCTGTACTGTGACATCGCTGTGTGTATTATCCCTGTACTGTGACATCACTGTGTGTATTATCCCTGTACTGTGACATCACTGTGTGCATTATCCCTGTACTGTGACATCACTGTGTGTATTATCCCTGTACTGTGACATCACTGTGTGTATTATCCCTGTACTGTGACATCGCTGTGTGTATTATCCCTGTACTGTGACATCACTGTGTGTATTATTCCTGTACTGTGACATCACTGTGTGTATTATCCCTGTACTGTGACATCACTGTGTGTATTATCCCTGTACTGTGACATCACTGTGTGCATTATCCCTGTACTGTGACATCACTGTGTGTATTATCCCTGTACTGTGACATCACTGTGTGTATTATCCCTGTACTGTGACATTGCTGTGTGTATTATCCCTGTACTGTGACATCACTGTGTGTATTATCCCTGTACTGTGATATCACTGTGTGTATTATCCCTGTACTGTGACATCACTGTGTGTATTATCCCTGTACTGTGACATCGCTGTGTGTATTATCCCTGTACTGTGACATCACTGTGTGTATTATCCCTGTACTGTGACATTGCTGTGTGTATTATCCCTGTACTGTGACATCACTGTGTGTATTATCCCTGTACTGTGATATCACTGTGTGTATTATCCCTGTACTGTGATATCACTGTGTGTATTATCCCTGTACTGTGACATCACTGTGTGTATTACCCCTGTACTGTGACATCACTGTGTGCATTATCCCTGTACTGTGACATGACTGTGTATTATCCCTGTACTGTGACATCACTGTGTGTATTATCCCTGTACTGTGACATCACTGTGTGTATTATCCCTGTACTGTGACATTGCTGTGTGTATTATCCCTGTACTGTGACATCACTGTGTGTATTATCCCTGTACTGTGACATCGCTGTGTGTATTATCCCTGTACTGTGACATCACTGTGTGTATTACCCCTGTACTGTGACATCACTGTGTGTATTACCCCTGTACTGTGACATCACTGTGTGTATTATCCCTGTACTGTGACATCACTGTGTGTATTACCCCTGTACTGTGACATCACTGTGTGCATTATCCCTGTACTGTGACATGACTGTGTATTATCCCTGTACTGTGACATCACTGTGTGTATTTCCCCTGATTGCCTGTAGGGGTGAAGAGCACTTACACTGGATTAGCACTGTGGAGCCCATGTGGACCTGGGGAGGGTGATAACCGTCTGTGTTTGTTGTTTTGTTTGAATTGAAACATTTTGGAAAAATTGTGTGGAAACCCTCGTAGAGGACGTAATAAGTAATACTGCCGCCGTTCTGAGGAAGGGCTTCAGCAGCCGGAAATAGAAGGTTGTTATTGAATTTTTAAGCTGCCGTATGTTGCATTGGTCGGATAGAAAAGAGAGCTTAAAAGACTGTGGATCAGTCCATACGTTCTTCTCTGCCAGCGATCAATGTCACGGCCGAGCCTTGCAGACATGTAAAAAAAAATCATATGAGGCTTATTCACAGGATTTAGGGAGGGACCAAAATTCTAGGATAAAAAATAAATAAAAAAATAGAATAAAAAAAAGTGAAACTTTTGCGATAAAAACTTAGAATTCTGAGAGAAAAGTAAAAAATTCAGAGAAAATATAAATAGTTAAAAAAAGGTAAAGAACTGATAAAAAATGTGAAAACAGACAAAAAGTGAAAATTTGGAGCTAAAATGTAAAACATTGAGGTAAAACAGATCTGTGCAATAAAAGAGGAAAAACCTGAGATTTGTAAAAGTGAGAGGGTTAAAATTGTGAGAAGAAAAAAGTTCAGAAATAAAAATGTGAAAGTTCTAAGATAGGAAGATAAAATTCAGACTCTTCTCTGAGCCCGCTCGTTAACCTTCATGAATATTCTCTGCTTCCACCCCCACCTTCTGTGCCACCATCTGTGATTGGTTGCAGACTGCTACACACGCCTCCACCTTCTGTGTCACCATCTGTGATTGGTTGCAGACTGCTACACACGCCCCCACCTTCTGTGCCACCATCTGTGATTGGTTGCAGACTGCTACACACGCCCCCACCTTCTGTGTCACCATCTGTGATTGGTTACAGACTGCTACACACACCCCCCACCTTCTGTGTCACCATCTGTGATTGGTTGCAGACTGCTACACATGCCCCCCACCTTCTGTGTCACCATCTGTGATTGGTTGCAGACAGCTACACACGCCCCCCACCTTCTGTGCCAGTGTCTGTGATTGGTTGCAGACTGCTACACACGCCCCCCACCTTCGGTGTCACCATCTGTGATTGGTTGCAGACTGCTACACACTCCCCCCACCTTCTGTGTCACCATCTGTGATTGGTTGCAGACTGCTACACACTCCCCCTACCTTCTGTGCCACCATCTGTGATTGGTTGCAGACTGCTACACACGCCCCCCACCTTCTGTGTCACCATCTGTGATTGGTTGCAGACTGCTACACATGCCCCCCACCTTCTGTGCCAGTGTCTGTGATTGGTTGCAGACTGCTACACACGCCCCCCACCTTCTGTGTCACCATCTGTGATTGGTTGCAGACAGCTACACACGCCCCCCACCTTCTGTGCCAGTGTCTGTGATTGGTTGCAGACTGCTACACACGCCCCCCACCTTCGGTGTCACCATCTGTGATTGGTTGCAGACTGCTACACACTCCCCCCACCTTCTGTGTCACCATCTGTGATTGGTTGCAGACTGCTACACACTCCCCCAACCTTCTGTGTCACCATCTGTGATTGGTTGCAGACTGCTAAACATGCCCTCCACCCTCTGTGTCACCATCTGTGATTGGTTGCAGACCAGTTTGCTGAAAAGCAGTGTAAAAACAAAACATTTTAAAAAATGACATGGGCACCCACCATATTTTTGATAATAAGCACTGGTAAAACAGACAGAGGCTACAGGCTACAACCTAGAGCCGCCAGCTTTACGTTGGCTGGTTATCAAAAATAGAGGGGATCCCACTCCATTTTTTTAAAAAAAAAAAAAATTTAAATAAATAATTTGAATGAAAATTTGCGTGAGATCTCCCATTTTTAATAGCCAGCTATAGTAAATCTGACAGCTGGGGGCTGGTATTATCAGGCTGGAAAAGGCTATGGTTATTGGCCCCTCCCAGCCTAAAAATAGCAGCCCGCAGCTGCCCCAGTTGTGGCGCATCCATAAGATGCGACAATTCTGGCACTTTACCCGGCACATCCCAATTGCCCTGGTGCAGTGACAATCGAGTTAATACAGTCATATGAAAAAGTTTGGGCACCCCTATTAATGTTATCCTTTTTTCTTTATAACAATTTAGGTTTTTGCTATGTCAGTGTCATATCTCTAATAACTGATGGACTGAGGAATATTTCTGGATTGAAATGAGGTTTATTGCACTAACAGAAAATGTGCAATCTGCATTTAGACAAAATTTGAAGGGTGCAAAAGTACGGGCACCCTTATCAATTTCTTGATTTGAACCTTCCTAACTACTTTTTACTGACTTACTAAAGCACTAAATTGGTTTTGTAACCTCATTGAGCTTTGCACTTCATAGGCAGGTGGATCCAATCATGAGAAAAGATATTTAAGGTGGCCACTTGCAGGTTGTTCTCCTATTTGCATCTCCTATGAAGAGTGGCATCATGGGCTCCTCAAAACAACTCTCAAATGATCTGAAAACAAAGATTATTCAACATAGTTGTTCAGGGGAAGGTACAAAAAGTTGTCTCAGAGATTTAACCCCTTCAGCCCCGGGGCACTTTCCGTTTTTGCGTTTTTTGTTTTTTGCTCCCCTTCTTCCGAGAGCCGTAACTTTTTTATTTTTCCGTCAATCTTGCCATATGAGGGCTTGTTTTTTGCGGGACAAGTTGTACTTTTAAATGAAACCATAAGTTTTACCATATGGTGTACTGGAAAGCAGCAAAAAAATTCCAAGTGTGGAAAAATTGCAAAAAAAGTGTGATGGCACAATAGTTTTTGGGATGTTTTATTCACGGTGTTCACTATATGGTAAAACTGATGTGTGGGTATGATGCCTGCCTAACCCTAACCCTAACCCTTAGGGGGTTAAAAAAAATTCACAAGCTTGTCCGATAAAAGTGGCGTACGTTTTGCGCCATTTTCCGAAACCTGTAGAGTTCTCATTTTTTGGGATCTATGGGTCAGTGACGACTTATTTTTTGCGTCTCGAGCTGACGTTTATAATGGTAGCATTTTTGCGCAGATGCTATGTTTTTATCGCCTGTTATTGCATTTTGCGTAAAATTTGCGGCGACCAAAAAACGTAATTTTGGCGTTTGGAATTTTTTTGCCACTACGCCGTTTACCAATCAGATTAATTGATTTTATATTTTGATAGATCGGGCATTTCTGAACGCGGCGATACCAAATATGTGTATATTTATTTTTTTTTAACCCTTTAATTTTCAGTGGGGGGAAAGGGGGGTGATTTCAGCTTTTAGGTTTTTTGTTTTTTTTTAATTTTTTAAAACTTTTTTTTTATTTTTTTTTATTTTATTTTACTAGTCCCCCTAGGGGGCTATAGCGATCAGCAATCCGATTGCTGATCGCTATCTGCTGATCACAGCTATACCGCTGTAAACAGCAGAAATAGTCACTTTCTTTTTTCCTCTGCTCCGTGCCGAGGGAAAAGGAAAGTGAAACTTCTTAGCAGCAGGCGTCATCACATGACCCTGTGCTACGATGGCAACCACCGAACGTCACGTGATCACTCACGTGACGTCCGGAGGGGGCGGCGGTAAGTAGAAAACATGGCCGCGCGCATGTAGATCTCGCTGCCAGACTTTGGCAGCGAGATCTAAGGGGTTAATGTTCCGGGTGGAATACGATTCCACTCGGAACATGTAGGCACACATATCAGCTGTTGAAAACAGCTGATATGTGTGCCGATCCACGCCGCCTGCCCGCGGCAGGGGGCGGGGCTTACCGGGACACGATCCATGACGGAAAGATCCGTCCATGGTCGTGAAGGGGTTATACTGTCAGTTTCCACTGTGAGGAACATAGTAAGGAAATGGAAGAACACAGGTACAGTTCTTGATAAGCCCAGAAGTGGCAGGCCAAGAAAAATATCAGAAAGGCAGAGAAGAAGACTGGTGAGAACAGTCAAGGACAATCCACAGACCACCTCCAAAGACCTGCAGCATCATCTTGCTGCAGATGGTGTCAATGTGCATCGGTCAACAATACAGCGCACGTTGCACAAGGAGAAGCTGTATGGGAGAGTGATGTGAAAGAAGCCGTTTCTGCAAGCACACCACAAACAGAGTCGCCTGAGGGATGCAAAAGCACATTTGGACAAGCCAGTTACATTTTGGAAGAAGGTCCTGTGGACTGATGAAACAAAGATTGAGTTGTTTGGTCATACAAAAAGGCGTTATGCATGGAGGCAAAAAACACGGCATTCCAAGAAAAGCACTTGCTACCCACAGTAACATTTGGTGGAGGTTTCATCATGCTTTGGGGCTGTGTGGCCAATGCCGGCACCGGGAATCTTGTTAAAGTTGAGGGTCGCATGGATTCAACTCGGTATCAGCAGATTCTTGACAATAATGTGCAAGAATCAGTGACGAAGTTGAAGTTACGCAGGGGATGGATATTTCAGCAAGACAATGATCCAAAACACCGCTCCAAATCTACTCAGGCATTCATGCAGAGGAACAATTACAATGTTCTGGAATGGCCATCCCAGTCCCCAGACCTGAATATCATTGAAAATCTGTGGGATGATGTGAAGCGGCTGTCCATGCTCGGCGACCATCAAACTTAACTGAACTGGAATTGTTTTGTAACCAGGAATGGTCAAATCTACCTTCATCCAGGATCCAGGGACTCATTAAAAGCTTCAGAAAGCGACTAGAGGCTGTGATTTCTGCAAAAGGAGGATCTACAAAATATTAATGTCACTTTTATGTTGAGGTGCCCATACTTTTGCACCGGTCAAATTTTGTTTAAATGTGGATTGCACATTTTCTGTTAGTACAATAAACCTCATTTCACCCCAGAAATATTACTCAGTCCATCAGTTATTAGATATATGAAACTGAAATAGCAAAAACCCAAATTGTTATAAAGAAAAAAGGTTAACATTAATAGGGGTGCCCAAACTTTTTCATATGACTGTATATGGGGTTGATGTCAGCTGTGATTTGTCAAAAAATCACAGCTGTCATTAAGCCTTAGGTTAGTAATGGGCAGAAGTGTATGAGACACCCCAATTACTAACTGTGTAAGTCAAAAGAAATAAACACACACAGATTAATCCTTTACTTGAAATTAAAAAAAAACCCCAAAACACACACACACACACACACACACACACACACACACACAATCTCACACACACACACACTAGCCTCTTTCACCCCTTTATTAACTTGAAAATCACCCCTGCAGATCTGACATAATCCACATGATGATGTCATCTCTGCTACATCTAGAGGCTGCAGTGATGAAAAAGTGACTGCACACTGCAGCCTCTGGCACACACTGATGGCAGTGCGGGACATTGCTGTGAGAAGTACTGACTTCACTGAGTTCACAGGAAGTCACATCCGGGCTCCCACGGTGCCAAGTGTGACTGGCGGTGAACCCGCTACCAGCTTGCCGGACTGCTGGATGGTGGGACATGGCGCCACAGCAGTCCGGGAATCCACCAGTCAGTTCACCAGAGATCTGCCCTCTCTGAACTCAGGTGAACCCACTGCCGGATTGGCGGACTGCTGTGTGGCTGTGTCCTGCTCCAGCAGTGGGTTCACCGGTGGTCACATTTGGTACCATGTGAACCGGGCTGTGACCTCCAGTGAACTCACTAATGTCACCGCCCGCCTTTCACAGCTGGGCTGCCCTCAGTGTGTCCTGGATGCTGCAGTGAGCGGTCGCATTTTCCATCACTGCATTCTCAGGATGTAGCAGAACCGGGATTGTCATGGGACATTGTGTGGATTACTTCTCACCTGTGGGGGTATTTTTGGGGTTAATAAAGAGGTGAAAGAGGATGTGTGTTTTTTTTTTTAATTTCAAATTATTTTTTTTGGGGGGTTTGTGTTTTATTTCTTTTGACTTACAGGATTAGTAATGGGGGATGGGGAGCTCATAGACACCTCATCATTACTAACCCAGGGGTTAATGGCTGCTGTGATTTTTTTACATCACAGCTGGCATGAACCCCATATATTACCCCGATTGCCACCGCACCAGGGCAATCGGGATGAGCTGGGTAAGCACGAGAATTGGTGTGCCAATTTTGGGACTGCTGCGGGCTGGGATTTTTAGGTTGGGGGGCACTTCTCACCCTCACAACAACAGCCCCCAGCTGCTAGATTTACCGTGACTAGTTATCTAAAATGGGGGTGGGGGCAACAGGACAGTCAAAAAGGGGACGTACAGGTAAAAGTCTGTGTTCAGGTCGGAGACCCGGACACCTGGTGCTTGGTACAAACCCCAAACTTTACAGTTGAGTTTCGCTCTTCCCTAGTGGTGACAATTCCAGCTCTGCTACATTATCGTCCGGCTCGTGGATCCAGATACTGAGATTGGCCGCTCATAAGATGAATGGTTCTCATGGACTCACAGGTGTGAAGTTACCGGAAGACCTCCATCTCCTCGCGGCTGGTGATCACTGCTGATCGTCCAATCACACTGCAGTGTTCTTTAGATTGCTGTTAGTTACTTTGTGTATACAGCGGTATTGTTTCCATATAATTTAAGTACTCTATGGCAGCATTATTTCATCACTGTATGGCAGGACATTTTAGTTACTTTATAGCTGTATTGAGCACTGTATAGTGATATGTTAGCACTGTATGGTGCCATTATTTGAGACTCATATGGCCATATTATTTGAGACCAATATGGTGCTATCATTTATGCACTGTATGACATTTTACGTGATCTCTGTATATTGGTACTGTTATTTCAGTACTGCATGATAATGAATAGAGAATCTCGTCCAGACAGTGACGAGGTCAGAAATAATGATTGTTATTTGAATAAATAATTTTCTCTTCACACTTTGCTTTCCACACAGAATGCACAATTCCAGCTTTGCAGAGCTTTGGCATTTTAGGTGTTAATTTGCGGAGGTAATCTGGAGATATTTCGTCCCATGCTTCACCCCTCCACAAGTTGGATTGGTGATGGGCACTTTTTGGCACCATACGGTCAGGCTGCTCCCACAACAGCTCTATAGGGTTGAAGTCTGGTGACTGGGCCCCTCCATTACAGATAGATACCAGCTGCCGGCTTCTTCCCTAAATAGTTCATGTATAATTTGGAGGTGGCTTTGGGTCATTGTCCTGTTGTAGGATGAAATTGGCTCCAATCAAGCGCTGTCCACAGGGTATGGTATGGCGCTGTAAAATGGAGTGATAGCCTTCCTTATTCACAATCCCTTTTACCTTGTACAAATCTCCCACTTTACCAGCACCAAAGCAACCCCAGACCATCACATTGCCTCCACCATGCTTGACAGAAGGCGTCAGGCAGTCTTCCAGCATCTTTTCGGTTGTTTTGCACCTTACAAATGTTCTTCTGTGTGATCCAAACACCTCAGACTTCGATTCTTCTGTCCATAACACTTTTTTCCAATCTTCCTCTGTCCAATGTCTGTGTTCTTTTGCCCATATTAATCTTTTCCTTTTATTAGCCAGTCTCAGATATGGCTTTTTCTTTGCCTCTCTGCCCTGAAGTCCGGCATCCCGGAGTCTCCTCGTCACTGTAGACGGTGACACTGGCGTGTTGCGGGTTCTATGTAATGAAGCGGCCAGGTGAGGAGCTGTGAGGCGTGGATTTCTCACACTAGAGACTGTAATGTACGTGTCTTGTTGCTCAGTTGTGCAGCGCGGCCTCCACTTCTCTCTACTCTGGTTACAGCCTGTTTGTGCTCTCCTCTGAAGGGAGTAGTACACACCGCTGTAAGAAATGTTCAGTTTCTTGGCAATTTCTCGCATGGAATATCCTTCATTTCTAAGAACAAGAATAGACGGTCGAGTTTCACATGAAAGTTCTCTTTTTCTGGCCATTTTGAGAGTTTAATGGAACCAACAAATGTAATGCTCCAGATTCTCAACTAGCTCCAAGGAAGGTCAGTTTTATAGCTTCTCTAATCAGCAAAACGGTTTCCAGCTGTGCTGACATACTTGCACAAGGGTTTTCAAGGGATTTCTAATTATCCATTAGCCTTCTAACACAAATGGCAAACACAATGTACCATTAGACACTGGAGTGGTGGTTGTTGGAAATGGGCCTCTATACACCTCTGTAGATATTGCATTAAACACCGGACGTTTGCAGCGAGGATAGTCATTTACCACATTACAATGTATAGAGGGGATTTCTGTTTAATTTAATGTTACTGTGAGGTAAATCCGGAGATATGACGATAAATCATGATATTCAAGTATGTCAGGAAGCCCTCTCCTGGTGTCACCCCCCCTTTCCTTCACACAACTGGTTTAGCAACAAATCCCATGGCCATGTCCTGTGATATGGAAATTAGGTGGCTTTAGGACAATGGACACAGGATGACTCCCTGCCGTCACCCTGTAGTAGGAGCTGCTAGCTAGTTAGCAAGGCTATGGAAATAGCCAGACAGAACGACTCCAGTAAAAAATGGTTCATATCTCGCAAGCCATATTTCCGATAAATATGGCAACCATAAAAATGGTGTCTCCGCATGTGGACGATGCCGGCACCCCCTTTTTATGGGAGCAGGACATTGGGAAATGCCCCAGGCGTGATATCAGCCAATGGGGAACTGGCAGACAGGTCATGAGTCCCCTCGTTCTGTAGCTAAATTCATAACTGTCACAATGAGAGCATTGGCGTCCGCCTACGACGCTCCCAGGCAAAGTTATGGCCAATATCCCCTTTGCTGGATAATTCTGATCCATGCAGGGGGAGTGGCAGTGCTTCCCTGTGAGGTCACTAAGGTAGGAGGGGACCTGGATCTGCCCAGGTTGATAACCCTACTTCGGCCATTTTCCAGTGTTCTTCTGCTCGGGGGCCTGGTTGGGAAAGACCTGTGAGGGAGTTCCTGGAAACCTGGTCTACAGCGCCCCCCTGTGGCCAGACGCAACAAGGTAACTGCTGGAACTGTGTATGCCTGTTTGTAACCCATGCTTTATCTGTAACTGTACTCTGACATATGTATATTCTGTAGATTCCCTATTGTATATATTGTAGTTTCTAGTGTGCTTTAGGCTGATTAAATTATATAATTAATCTTGGGCTGTTCTGTTATCTCGATCTTGAATCCCACGTCTGTGTGTTCGGCTAATAGTTACCGTGAATCGGTTGGTGGCAGCGAATTGTGCCAAGGATTATTGTGGGGAGGCCAGTGAGATTCGGGGAGATTTTATATATTCCGCCCGCGGAGGTCGGGGGAATATATACCTTACTCTCACCGGGGACCCTTCAATAATCGGCATAAGTAGTATAGCGGCCTCCTTGCTTATGGTCGGGCAATTCCATAATTGGCCTGACTATAAGAGGGGCGCTAGAGAGCGCGTCACGTGCTCTGTCTGTCGGTCGGGAGGTATAAAGGAGGGGTGACCCCCACTTGTTACCCCCCGATTGTGACGTACTGGTAGCCAGCGCGGGGGATTTCTGAGTGACCCCCCCGGTGGTTTGTGACATATTGGTGGCATAGCGGTGGGATCGAGATAATAGTGTGTGTGAGTGTGAGACCCATACTCCCAGACACTAAAGACTGCCTGCAGCAGCTGTGGCTGCTGGGGTCTTCAGACTAGCTCAACACTAGAGTGTCAGAGTGCAGATACTGTAAGGTGTGTGGAGGCATCAGGTGTCAGTTCTGTGTCAGTGACCAAAAGTCTGCAAGAATGGCTGATGGCACCAGGAGCAGAGCTATGCAACTGGCCAATGCTAAGGCAGGAGCCGAAGAGAGGGAGGACGGTGCTGTGGACAGCAATGAGGAGGTTGCCCACGAGTCCTCCAGGAGCTCGACGCCAGAAAACCGTTCTGCCGAGGACATTGCGCAACCTGGCACTGCTGGACAAGATGAGGAGGAGCTCACCCAAGGTTCCTCAACGAGCCAGATGCCAGCCCTCCGCTCTGAAAGGGACAGTGAATCGCCTAGCTCTGCAGCGTGCCGCAGATCACCACGTGCCATTCCACCGAGCCTGGGAGGCTCGGATAGCCTTCTTCAAATGGCTATGGCCCTTCTCCAGGCTGGAGACCAGAAGGGCTACAAGGAACTCCTGGCAGAGCGCAGGGCAGAGCGGCAGGCAGCGCGTGACGCTGAGGCTGCGGAGCGGCACGCAGAGCGTGAGGCTGCGGAGCGAGAGCGGCAGGCAGCGCGTGAAGAGCGAGAGCGAGAGCGACAGGCAGACCGTGACTACCAGCTGCAGCTAGCTCAGCTCCGGCCCTCATCAGCCACACGTGACCTTCGAGACACCAAACTTCCAAAGGTCCGTGTTGAGGACTTCCCAGTGCTGGAGAAGGATGGAGACTTGGACTATTTCTTGACTGCTTTTGAACGGACTTGCCTGCAGCACCATCTGGACAAGGACCAGTGGGCCAAATACCTGACCCCCCGTTTAAGGGGTAAGGCCCTGGATATCCTTGGGGACTGGCCTGCTGAGGCAGATCAGGGCTACGACACCATCAAGCGGGCCCTGATCCAACAGTACAACCTCACTCCAGAGTCCTACCGCAAGAAGTTCCGGAGCCTACAGAAGGGACCAAAGGACTCCTGGGCTGACCACCGGCGGGCACTTGCCCGAGCTGCCGACCACTGGACCCAAGGCCTGCAGCTTTCCACCGGACCGGAGATCCTGGACTTGTTCATCACGGAGCAACTCTTGTGGAACTGCCCTGAGGATCTCCGCCAGTTCATCCGAGACCAGAAGCCAAAGGGGTCCACGGCTACAGCTGCCCTGGCCGATGACTACACCAACAATCGGGCTCCTGAAGCCAGGAGAGCAGCCACCAGCAGCACCTGGAGAGGGGGTAAGATGAACTCTGCGACTGCCCCACCTGCCCCTAGACTGCAGGGGGTGTCCCCCTCAACTCCCCTCTCCAGGCCCGTGGCAGAACCAAGACGGTGCCACCAGTGCAACCTACCTGGACACTTCAAGGCCATGTGCCCTCAGCGTCCCAAGGCCCCGGCTCCGTCCCCGTCCCAAGGGCCGCCCAAGGTGTATTGTGTGGGTGGGGGTGGTGGTAGGTCCCTGGACAGCTTCCAACCTGTCACCGTCGGCCGGTCTGTGACCATAGGACTGCGAGACAGCGCCTCGGAGGTGACTCTGGTGCGGCCTGAGATGGTGTCCCCCCAAGACTTGATCCCTGGAAAAACCCTCGCTGTCTCCGGGATTGGAGGCACTGACCCGGCGCTGCCTGTTGCTGACATTTATGTGGACTGGGGCGCAGGGCGGGGGGTGAGGGAGGTGGGGGTAACTGATCGGATCCCTGCAAACGTGCTACTTGGGACAGATTTGGGGCAGATAACCTCCCAGTTTGGGCCCCCCCCAAGGGCTGAACCTTCAGCCCGTACTGACATGACTCCTAACAATGTTAATGTGTTATCTATGAATGATGTAAGGGAGGAGGGAGTGAACTCTGATATTTCTGCTTGCATAGACACCATAGACACACACTCAGCTGCAGCTGTGACAGGGGAGGGGGTCAGAGAAAGGTGTGACAATGCCTCTACAAGTAACCAGCCTGTGAGCTGGGATCTGTTGCCCTCTGCAGGGATAAGCAGAGAGCGGGGTGCTGCAGGGGGAGGACCAGTGTGTGGGGTGGGGGCTACCACAGCAAATGTGGGGTCCCCAGAGATTTCACAGCGGGGTTCTGTTGCTGCAGGAGGGGAACAGGCAGGTGAGATTGGGGCCGGTCCAGGAGCGGAAGTGCTCCCAGGTAAGATCTCGGTGCATGGTTCCCCCACAACCGGGGTGTCAGGAAGCCAGGTAGGTCTGCCTGAACCGGCGACTTGGTCAGGAACGGAGGAGGAGCAGGCACGACCCACGGTCGCAGCGGCTGTGGCCGCTGTCACCCGCAGTGGGAGTGCTGGAAGCCAAGGGGCCTCCCGGAGGTCCGATAGCTCTTCCCCTTCTGACCAAGTGGCAGCCGAGTCAGGTGGAGGCCAGGACACAGGTCCCGGGGTACTGACTGAAGATGTGACAGTCTCGTCGATTCTGGCCACATCTAGTCAGGGGTTTCAGGCAGCGTTAGAAGCTGACGACAGCCTGAAAGCTCTTAAGGAGCAGGCGGCACAGCCTCCCTCGGACTCGGACCCGGAGCGAGTGGTCTGGGACCAAGGACGGCTGTACCGGGCCACGGTCCAGCAGGGTTCACCGGAGGCGTGGCCCAGGGACCGACAGTTGGTGGTACCCTATCCGTTCCGGACGGAGTTGTTGCGGATCGCACATGAGATTCCGATGGCCGGACACCTAGGGATCGCTAAGACCAAGGCCAGGTTAAACCAGCATTTCTACTGGCCAAAAATGGGGGCCGATGTGGCTGCCTACTGCCGTTCGTGTGAAACCTGTCAGAGAGTGGGGAAGGCGGGGCCACTCCCCAAAGCCCCACTGGTATCTCTGCCCATCATCGATGAGCCTTTCAGGAGGGTGGGTGTGGATCTGGTCGGCCCGCTGGCCATCCCCAGCAGCTCCGGGAAACGCTTCATACTGACGGTAGTGGACTATGCCACCCGGTACCCAGAAGCAGTGGCCTTGTCGTCCATTCGGGCTGACAAGGTGGCCACCGCATTGCTGGAGATTTTCTCCCGAGTGGGTTTTCCCCAGGAAATGCTCACTGACCGGGGGACCCAATTCATGTCCCAGCTGATGGAGGCCCTCTGTAAGCAAGTCCAGGTGCGACATCTGGTGGCCAGCCCGTACCATCCACAGACTAATGGCCTGTGCGAGCGGTTCAATGGCACCTTAAAGCAGATGCTTAAGATGTTGGTCGACTCCCATGGGCGTGACTGGGAGCGGTATCTCCCACACCTGTTATTTGCTTACCGGGAGGTTCCACAGGCCTCAACAGGATTCTCACCGTTTGAGCTCCTGTACGGGCGACGTGTGCGGGGCCCCCTGGCTCTGGTGAAAGAGGCTTGGGAAGGGGATTTGGCCACCCCTGGAGTGTCGGTTATCGAGTATGTCATGCGCTTCCGGGACAAAATGCAGGCCTTGACGCAACTGGTACACGACAATATGGCTCAAGCCCAGGCCGATCAGAAGCGTTGGTACGACCAGAACGCTTGTGAGAGGACCTACCAAGTGGGTCAAAAGGTGTGGGTACTGGTCCCCGTACCACAGGACAAGCTTCAGGCAGCCTGGGAAGGCCCATACCTCGTGTACCAGCAGCTCAACCCTGTGACGTACCTGGTCACCCTGGACCCTGCCCGTGGAAGGCGGAAGCCCTTCCATGTGAACATGATGAAGGCACATCATGAGCGGGAGGCAAGTGCGCTCCCCGTGTGCAACCTGCCCGAGGAGGGAGAAGCGGAAACCCTCTTGGATATGCTAGCCCAGGTTAGGGCAGGCGGATCCATTGAGGATGTGGAGGTTGGCCACCAGCTCTGGGAAGACCAACGGTCCCAGCTGTGGGCCACCCTCCTCCCCTTCCGGGGGTTGTTTACCAACCAGCCCGGAAGGACTGACTTGGCTGTCCATCACGTGGACACTGGGGATCATCCCCCGATCCGGCGTTCAGCATATCGGGTCTCCCTGGAGGTGCAGCAACACATGCGCCAGGAGATTGACGAGATGCTGAAGCTGGGGGTGATCCAGGCATCCAACAGCGCTTGGGCCTCGCCTGTAGTCCTCGTCCCTAAGAAGGACCGAACCACTCGGTTCTGCGTGGACTACAGGGGGCTCAATGCTGTCACGGTCGCCGATGCGTACCCAATGCCACGCATCGATGACCTGCTCGATCAGTTGGCCGGGGCTCAGTACCTGACCATCATGGATCTGAGCCGGGGATATTGGCAGATCCCCCTGACTCGCAAGGCCAGGGAACGCTCTGCCTTTATTACCCCATTTGGACTGTACGAGTCCACGGTGATGCCATTCGGGATGAGGAATGCCCCTGCCACTTTCCAGCGGATGGTCAACACCCTGCTCAAGGGACTTGAAGGGTACGCGGCCGCGTACCTGGATGACATTGCCGTCTTCAGTCCCACCTGGGAAGATCACCTAGAGCATCTAGCACAGGTGCTCAGGCGGGTCCACCGGGCAGGTTTGACCATCAAGCCGGGCAAGTGTCAGCTGGCCATGAGCGAGGTCCAGTACCTCGGTCACCGGGTAGGCGGGAGAACACTGAAGCCCGAGCCTGAGAAAGTGGAGGCCATCGCATCCTGGCCCACCCCCAGGACCAAGAAGCAGGTGATGTCCTTCTTGGGGACCGCTGGGTACTATAGGAGGTTTGTTCCATGCTATAGTAGCCTGGCAAAGCCCTTGACGGACCTCACCAAGAAGAAGCTGCCCTCTGCAGTCGATTGGACAATGGACTGCGAGACAGCCTTCCGGGCCCTGAAGGACGCCCTGTCCAGCCCGCCCGTGCTACAGGCAGCCGACTTCACGCGGCCGTTTGTAGTACAGACCGACGCCAGTGACTTCGGCCTCGGTGCGGTGCTCAGCCAGGTGGACTCTGCGAGCCAAGAGCACCCAGTCTTGTACCTGAGCAGGAAGCTGTTACCAAGGGAAGTTGCCTATTCCACGATGGAGAAGGAGTGCCTGGCCATAGTGTGGGCCCTGCAGCGTCTGCAACCCTATCTATACGGGCGCCACTTCATCGTGGAGACGGACCACAATCCCCTCAGCTGGTTGCACACCGTCTCTGGGACGAATGGGCGATTGTTGCGATGGAGCCTTGCGCTCCAGCAATACAACTTCACCATTCGCCACAAAAGGGGCCGTGACCACGGTAACGCAGACGGGCTGTCCCGACAAGGAGAGGTCGCGGACGGGCGCACGGGGGAACACCGGAGTGTGCTGCCCCCTAGCGCCCTCAAAAGGGGGGAGGTGTGAGGTAAATCCGGAGATATGACGATAAATCATGATATTCAAGTATGTCAGGAAGCCCTCTCCTGGTGTCACCCCCCCTTTCCTTCACACAACTGGTTTAGCAACAAATCCCATGGCCATGTCCTGTGATATGGAAATTAGGTGGCTTTAGGACAATGGACACAGGATGACTCCCTGCCGTCACCCTGTAGTAGGAGCTGCTAGCTAGTTAGCAAGGCTATGGAAATAGCCAGACAGAACGACTCCAGTAAAAAATGGTTCATATCTCGCAAGCCATATTTCCGATAAATATGGCAACCATAAAAATGGTGTCTCCGCATGTGGACGATGCCGGCACCCCCTTTTTATGGGAGCAGGACATTGGGAAATGCCCCAGGCGTGATATCAGCCAATGGGGAACTGGCAGACAGGTCATGAGTCCCCTCGTTCTGTAGCTAAATTCATAACTGTCACAATGAGAGCATTGGCGTCTGCCTACGACGCTCCCAGGCAAAGTTATGGCCAATATCCCCTTTGCTGGATAATTCTGATCCATGCAGGGGGAGTGGCAGTGCTTCCCTGTGAGGTCACTAAGGTAGGAGGGGACCTGGATTGCCCAGGTTGATAACCCTACTTCGGCCATTTTCCAGTGTTCTTCTGCTCGGGGGCCTGGTTGGGAAAGACCTGTGAGGGAGTTCCTGGAAACCTGGTCTACAGCGCCCCCCTGTGGCCAGACGCAACAAGGTAACTGCTGGAACTGTGTATGCCTGTTTGTAACCCATGCTTTGATTGTAACTGTACTCTGACATATGTATATTCTGTAGATTCCCTATTGTATATATTGTAGTTTCTAGTGTGCTTTAGGCTGATTAAATTATATAATTAATCCTGGGCTGTTCTGTTATCTCGATCTTGAATCCCACGTCTGTGTGTTCGGCTAATAGTTACCGTGAATCGGTTGGTGGCAGCGAATTGTGCCAAGGATTATTGTGGGGAGGCCAGTGAGATTCGGGGAGATTTTATATATTCCGCCCGCGGAGGTCGGGGGAATATATACCTTACTCTCACCGGGGACCCTTCAATAATCGGCATAAGTAGTATAGCGGCCTCCTTGCTTATGGTCGGGCAATTCCATAATTGGCCTGACTATAAGAGGGGCGCTAGAGAGCGCGTCACGTGCTCTGTCTGTCGGACGGGAGGTATAAAGGAGGGGTGACCCCCACTTGTTACCCCCCAATTGTGACGTACTGGTAGCCAGCGCGGGGGATTTCTGAGTGACCCCCCCGGTGGTTTGTGACAGTTACCTTCATTGAAGAAAATAAGGAAATATCTAAGTGACCCCAAACTTTTGAACTGTAGTGTATAATGCTGCTATTTGAGCTTCTGTATTGCAGTATAATTTGAGTAATAAGTAGTGGTTTTATTTTGTCATTTTATGGTGGTATTTTTTTGAGCATTGTATGATGGTGTACTTTGAGGACTATATAATGGAATTCTCTGAGCATTGTGGTGGTATTATTTAAGCACTGTTTTGCAGTGTTATTTGAGAACTGTATGGTAGTATTTGTTTACTCTATTGCAGTATCCCTTGAGCTGCAAAAAGTGATATTAGTTGAGCACTGTATGGAAACGTAATTTAAGCACTGTATGGTGGTACTGTTTGAGCATTGTATGGTAGTATTTGAGCACTGTATGATGGTTCTCTTTGCGCACTGTATGGGTGGAACTATTTGAGCACTGTATGGTAGTGTTATATGAGCATTGTATGGTGGTACTATTTGAGCACTGCATGGTGGGACTATTTGAGCACTGCATGGGGGTACTATTTGAGCACTTTATGATGATACTATTTGAGCACTGTAGGGGGGTACTATTTGAGCACTGCATGGGGGTACTATTTGAGCACTTTGTGTTGATACTATTTGAGCACTGTATGGTGGTGATTTTTGAGCACTGTATGCATTAATTATTTCAGCACGGTATAGTGGGATTTAAACAAACAATAGTAGTGTTATTTGGGCACTGTATGGTGGTATTATTTAAGTACAGAATTAATTTGAATATTGTATTATTTGAGTATTGTAAGAAGTCATTAATTAAGCCTTGTATGGCGGTATTAAATTGAGAATCATATGGCCACATTATTTGAGCCCTGTATGGCGGTATTATGTCAACCTTATATAGTGGTATTTGAGCACTGTATAGCAGTATTATTTCAAGATTATATAGTGGTATTATTTGAGCACTGTATAGCGGTATTATTTCAGCATTATATAGGTGTATTATTTGAGCACTGTAAAGCCATATTATTGGATCTCTGGTATTATATTGAGTTATTATATATCTGTTTGTCAATTACTTGAGGACAGTATGGTGAAATTATTTTGATTTGGTACGGTTGTATTATTTCAGCACTGTATGGTGGTTATTTTGTATATTTTTATCAGCTATGTACTCATTAGTGCAGAACTTGGAGCTGATATTTAGCTGTTCTTCTGTATGGCGCTTATAATTGTGCACTGCTTATTACGGTTATTTTTGCTTTGTGCACCATATGGCGGCACATGTAACGTAAATTCAGCTCTTCTACATGGAATTCGAGATGATGGAGAAGAGAGATGAGAGGTGATCACAGATGGGCTGAGTAGCAGGGAGCGTGCGCCTCGTGGGCAGCGCGGTGACACCGCCAGCGCCGTGCTGCGGATAAGGATTAGACACGGTGAACAGCTTGGGAGAAGTTTAATGCATGAATCACACGGCCGCACATCAGATCTGACAGGCCGCGTAATTAGATTATCAGTGATAAGGGGATTAGATCAGGAGGGCTCAGTATCACAAATATCAGCAGATTGTATGATCAGAAATCCATGGGGCACAGCGGCCTCCTCTCTGTGGGGCGACTGCTCCTAAATCTCCGAAAGAGCGGACGTGTCCGGAGCCGTCATGTGTTCTATTATACGGCCACTATAGAGATGTGCACACCGTCTTTCCCCAAAATAACCAAACATTTACATCTATTCTTGAACAAAAAAAATTCAACATTTATTTAAATATAATCAGGTCTCTCCTCTATACAGATCTTCTCCAGATCTTTCAGGTCACTCCTCCATACAGATCTTCTCCAGATCTTTCAGGTCACTCCTCTATACAAATCTTCTCCAGATCTTTCAGGTCACTCCTCCATACAGATCTTCTCCAGATCTTTAAAATCACTCCTCCATACAGATCTTCTCCAGATCTTATAGGTCACTCCTCCGTACAGATGTTCTTCAGATCTTTCAGGTCACTCCTCCATACAGATCTTCTCCAGATCTTTCAGGTCACTCCTCCATACAGATGTTCTCCAGATCTTTCAGGTCACTCCTCCATACAGATGTTCTCCAGATCTTTCAGGTCACTCCTCCATACAGATGTTCTCCAGATCTTTCAGGTCACTCCTCCATACAGATCTTCTCCCGATCTTTCAGGTCACTCCTCCATACAGATCTTCTCCAGATCTTTCAGGTCACTCCTCCATACAGATCTTCTCCAGATCTTTCAGGTCACTCCTCCATACAGATCTGGAAAAGATTTGTATGGAGGAGTGACCTGAAAGATCTGGAAAAGATCTTTCAGGTCACTCTTCCATACAGACCTTTTTCAGATCTTTTAGGTCACTCCTCCATACAGATCTTCTCCAGATCTTTCACGTCACTCCTCCATACAGATCTTCTCCAGATCTTTCAGGTCACTCCCCAATACAGATCTTCTCGGGATCTTTCAGGTCACTTCTCCATACAGATCTTCTCCAGATCTCTCAGGTCAGTCCTCCATACAAATCTTCTCCTGATCTTTCAGGTCACTCCTCCATACAGATCTCCTCCAGATCTTTCAGGTCACTCCTTCATACAGATCTCCTCCAGATCTTTCAGGTCACTCCTCCATACAGATCTTCTCCAGATCTTTCAGGTCACTCCTTGATACAGATCTCCTCCAGATCTTTCAGGTCACTCCTTCATACAGATCTCCAGAACTTTCAGGTCACTCCTCCATAGAGATCTTCCCAGATCTTTCAGGTCACTATCCATACAGATCTTCTCCAGATCGTTCAGGTCACTCCTTCATACAGATCTCCTCCAGATCTTTCAGGTCACTATCCATACAGATCTTCTCCAGATCTTTCAGGTCACTCCTCCATACAGATCTTCTCCAGATCTTTAAGGTCGCTATCCATACAGATCTCCTCCAGATCTTTCAGGTCACTCCTTCATACAGATCTCCTCCAGATCTTTCAGTTTACTCCTTCATACAAATCTCCTCCAGATCTTTCAGTTTACTCCTTCATACAGATCTCCTCCAGATCTTTCAGGTCACTCCTCCATACAGATCTCCTCCAGATCTTTCAGGTCACTCCTCCATACAGATCTTCTCCAGATCTTTCAGGTCACTCCTTCATACAGATCTCCAGATCTTTCAGGTCACTATCCATACAGATCTTCTCCAGAACTTTCAGGTCACTCCACCATACAGATCTTCCCAGAACTTTCAGGTCATTCCTCCATACAGATCTTCTCCAGATCTTTCAGGTCACTCCTCCATACAGATCTTCTCCAGATCTTTCAGGTCACTCCTCCATACAGATCTTCTCCAGAACTTTCAGGTCACTCCTCCATACAGATCTTCTCCAGATCTTTCAGGTCACTCCTCCATACAGATCTTCTCCAGATCTTTCAGGTCACTCCTCCATACAGATCTTCTCCAGATCTTTCAGGTCACTCCTCCATACAGATCTTCTCCAGAACTTTCAGGTCACTCCTCCATACAGATCTTCTCCAGATCTTTCAGGTCACTCCTCCATACAGATCTTCTCCAGATCTTTCAGGTCACTCCTTCATACAGATCTCCTCCAGATCTCTCAGGTTTTGGGGCTGTCACTGGCTAACATTGAGTTTCAGCTCTTCCACAAATTATCTTTTGGATTCAGGTCTGGAGACTGGCTCGGCCACACCAGGACCTTGAAATGCTTCTTACGGAGCAGATACTTGGTTGCCCTGGCTTTGTGTTACAGGTCATTGTCATGCTGGAAGATTCAGCCACAACCCATCTTCAATGCTCTTAATGAGGTTGTTGGCAAAAATCCTGTGATGACCCCATTCATCCTCCTTTCAATACAGTGCAGTCGTCCTGTCCCCTTTGCAGTAAAGCCCACCCCAAAGTATATTGTTTCCCCCCCCATGCTTCACAGTTGGGACTGTGTTCTTGGGATTGTAGTCCTCCTTCCTCTTCCTCCAAACACGGCGAGTGAAGTTGACACCAAAAAGTTCTATTTTGGTCTCCTCTGACCACATAACCTTCTCCCTCGTCTCCTCTGGATCATCCAGATGGTTGTTGGCGAGCTTCAACTGGGCCTGGATTTGTACTGGAGTGAGCAAGGGGACCTTATGTGCCCTGCAGGATTGTAATCCATGACATGGTAGTATGTTACTAATGGTAATCTTTGAGACTGTGGTCCCAGCTCTCCTCAGGTCATTGATCAGGTCCTCCTGTGTAGTTCTGGGCCGATTCCTGACCTTCCTCAGCATCATCCTTACCCCACAAGGTAAGATCCTGCTTGGAGCCACAGACTGAGTAAGACTGACAGACATCTTGTGTTTCTTCCATTGTGCCAACAGTTGTTGTTTTCTTACCAAGCTGCTTGCCTATTGTCCTGCAGCTCATCCTAACCTTGTGCAGGTCTACAATGTTACCCCTGGTGTCCTTAGACAGCTCTCTGGTCTCGGCCATGGTGGAGAGGTTGGAGTGTGATTGAGTGTGTGGACAGGAGTCTATTATACAGGTAACGAGGTCGCACAGGGGCAATTAATCCAGGTAATGAGTACAGAGGAGGAGAAAAATACCAGATGTGTGAGAGCAGAATTCCTGCTGGTCGGTTAGTGATAAAATACTTATTTCCTGCAATAAAATCTAAAATAATTATTTATAAATCAGAAAATGGGATTGTCTGGATTTTTTTTTTATTCGGTCACAGGTGAAGTTACCTGCAATAAAAATTCCAGATCTCTTCATTCTGTGTATGGGGAAAACTGCAAAATCTGCAGAGGGTCCAATACTTATTTTCCACACCGGGTGTATGTGTATATATAAATATATATAAAGACTTCTTGTCTCTCTTAACCACCTCTCTGCTGGCTAAATGTTTGCTATGATCGCTTTATAACAGTAAATAGAATACAGCAGGACAGAGAGTAGACCCTTTATCAATGGAAAGGAGACACCCCAAAGAATCACTGACAAGACGCCCCTAGACGCAAAACAATTAAAGTTAGCAAGTGCCAATGATGGATGGGCTCTCACACCCAGATCTGCGTCACTCCTGTCAAAGGCGCGTCATTGTCAGGTCCCTTGCCATTCCAGCTGCGTCCACTACAGTCAGGTGTAGGTATTGCCTCCCCCTGGTGACCGGAATCCTCCGTAATGATCGGACATGGAGTGAAGCCAGCGGATCTACCCAATCTGCGTGTGAGAGCCCAACACTGGCAATCCAGATTATTGTGGGGTCTATTGAGTGTGATTGTTTTGGAGGTGTCTACCTCCCTGAAGAAGGGTCTACTGCAGCTGTCTAACCCTAATGCTGAATGCTAGTTACTTTTTTATATGTGTGTGTGTATATATATATATATATATATATATATATATATATATATATATATATATATATATATATATATATATATATATATATATATAGTGGAGGCTGCCTGGAGACTTATTTACTGAACTGTACCTAGGGCTTATTTTTGGGAGTAGAACGCTCCTGAAAAATCATGCTCAGGCTTACTTTCGGGGAAAAGGGCTTTTATGTGACCGCTATAGTGCTGTGTAGTAATATATGACTTGTGAGATACATTGTGTTCGTATCACTGCAGTCATATTTAATAGGGACTGTGACGATCTGCATCATTAGCCTGGTTCCTGTAATAGTGCAGTGTAATATGGCCACTGTAAGGAAACACTGTACATATACGGGATATGGTATGGGTGGGGTGAGGTGTAATATCAGTGTGTATCATCGCTTTAATAGTTAATTAAACCTTTTAATCGCTGTGATCTGAACTGTTGCTATGAATTGTATTTTGTGTTCTTTATGACCTTGTGACCAGCACCTTTCACTGTGCTCCGAGTTACATTTTATTCTGGGGTCTCTGCTAATTTTTGGGGTCTGAATTGTAATAAAGGGTTTTCTCCCCATTAGAGGTGGTGATGACTTACTACTTCTGGACAATACTCATCTTTGGGTGTAGTTTTTCGCTGTACAGTCTGCTCCTCCCGCTGTGCAGGGGGTGATGGAGCGCAGCGGTGACACTGTACTGTATCTGTGACATTGGGGGTGACCCCTGCTCCTCCCGCTGTGCAGGGGGTGATGGAGCGCAGCGGTGACTCTGTAATGTATCTGTGACATTGGGGGTGACCTCTGCTCCTCCCGCTGCGCAGGGGGTGATGGAGCTCAGCGGTGACTCTGTACTGTATCTGTGACATTGGGGGTGACCCCTGCTCCTCCCGCTGTGCAGGGGGTGATGGAGCACAGCGGTGACACTGCACTGTATCTGTGACATTGGGGGTGACCCCTGCTCCTCCCGCTGTGCAGGGGGTGATGGAGCGCAGCGGTGACTCTGTACTGTATCTGTGACATTGGGGGTGACCCCTGCTCCTCTCATGGTGCAGGGGGTGATGGAGCGCAGTGGTGACTCTGTACTGTATCTGTGACATTGGGGGTGACCCCTGCTCCTCCTGCTGTGCAGGGGGTGATGGAGCACAGCGGTGACACTGCACTGTATCTATGACATTGGGGGTGACCCCTGCTCCTCCCGCTGTGCAGGGGGTGATGGAGTGCAGCGGTGACCCTGCACTGTATGTGTGACATTGGGGGTGACCCCTGCTCCTCCCGCTGTGCAGGAGGTGATGGAGCGCAGCGGTGACTCTGTACTGTATGTGTGACATTGGGGGTGACCCCTGCTCCTCCCGCTGTGCAGGGGGTGATGGAGCGCAGCGGTGATACTGTACTGTATCTGTGACATTGGGGGTGACCCCAGCTCCTCCCGCTGTGCAGGGGGTAATGGAGCACAGCGGTGACACTGCACTGTATCTGTGACATTGGGGGTGACCCCTGCTCCTCCCGCTGTGCAGGGGGTGATGGAGCGCAGCGGTGACACTGTACTGTATCTGTGACATTGGGGGTGACCCCTGCTCCTCTCATGGTGCAGGGGGTGATGGAGCGCAGCGGTGACTCTGTACTGTATCTGTGACATTGGGGGTGACCCCTGCTCCTCTCATGGTGCAGGGGGTGATGGAGCGCAGCGGTGACCCTGTACTGTATCTGTGACATTGGGGGTGACCCCTGCTCCTCCCGCTGTGCAGGGGGTGATGGAGCACAGCGGTGACACTGCACTGTATCTGTGACATTGGGGGTGACCCCTGCTCCTCCCGCTGTGCAGGGGGTGATGGAGCGCAGCAGTGACTCTGTACTGTATCTGTGACATTGGCGGTGACCCCTGCTCCTCCCGCTGTGCAGGAGGTGATGGAGTGCAGCGATGACTCTGTACTGTATCTGTGACATTGGGGGTGACCCCTGCTCCTCCCGCTGTGCAGGGGGTGATGGAGCGCAGCGGTGACTCCGTACTGTATCTGTGACATTGGGGGTGACCCCCTGCTCCCCCCGCTGTGCAGGGGGTGATGGAGTGCAGCGGTGACACTGCACTGTATGTGTGACATTGGGGGTGACCCCTGCTCCTCCCGCTGTGCAGGAGGTGATGGAGCGCAGCGGTGACTCTGTACTGTATGTGTGACATTGGGGGTGACCCCTGCTCCTCCCGCTGTGCAGGGGGTGATGGAGCGCAGCGGTGACACTGTACTGTATCTGTGACATTGGGGGTGACCCCTGCTCCTCCCGCTGTGCAGGGGGTGATGGAGCACAGCGGTGACACTGCACTGTATCTGTGACATTGGGGGTGACCCCTGCTCCTCCCGCTGTGCAGGGGGTGATGGAGCGCAGCTGTGACACTGTACTGTATCTGTGACATTGGGGGTGACCCCTGCTCCTCTCATGGTGCAGGGGGTGATGGAGCGCAGCGGTGACTCTGTACTGTATCTGTGACATTGGGGGTGACCCCTGCTCCTCTCATGGTGCAGGGGGTGATGGAGCGCAGCGGTGACCCTGTACTGTATCTGTGACATTGGGGGTGACCCCTGCTCCTCCCGCTGTGCAGGGGGTGATGGAGCACAGCGGTGACACTGCACTGTATCTGTGACATTGGGGTGACCCCTGCTCCTCCCGCTGTGCAGGGGGTGATGGAGCGCAGCGGTGACTCTGTACTGTATCTGTGACATTGGCGGTGACCCCTGCTCCTCCCGCTGTGCAGGGGGTGATGGAGCGCAGCGGTGACTCCGTACTGTATCTGTGACATTGGGGGTGACCCCCTGCTCCCCCCGCTGTGCAGGGGGTGATGGAGTGCAGCGGTGACACTGCACTGTATGTGTGACATTGGGGGTGACCCCTGCTCCTCCCGCTGTGCAGGAGGTGATGGAGCGCAGCGGTGACTCTGTACTGTATGTGTGACATTGGGGGTGACCCCTGCTCCTCCCGCTGTGCAGGGGGTGATGGAGCGCAGCGGTGACACTGTACTGTATCTGTGACATTGGGGGTGACCCCTGCTCCTCCCGCTGTGTAGGGGGTGATGGAGCACAGCGGTGACACTGCACTGTATCTGTGACATTGGGGGTGAGCACCTGCTCCTCCCGCTGTGCAGGGGGTGATGGAGCGCAGCGGTGACACTGTACTGTATCTGTGACATTGGGGGTGACCCCTGCTCCTCTCATGGTGCAGGGGGTGATGGAGCGCAGCGGTGACTCTGTACTGTATCTGTGACATTGGGGGTGACCCCTGCTCCTCCCGCTGTGCAGGAGGTGATGAAGCGCAGCGGTGACACTGTACTGTATCTGTGACATTGGGGGTGACGCCTGCTCCTCCCGCTGTGCAGGGGGTGATGGAGCGCAGCGGTGACACTGTACTGTATCTGTGACATTGGGGGTGACCCCTGCTCCTCCCGCTGTGCAGGGGGTGATGGAGCGCAGCGGTGACTCTGTACTGTATCTGTGACATTGGGGGTGACCCCTGCTCCTCCCGCTGTGCAGGAGATGATGGAGCGCAGCGGTGACTCTGTACTGTATCTGTGACATTGGGGGTGACCCCTGATCCTCCCGCTGTGCAGGGGGTGATGGAGCGCAGCGGTGACTCTGTACTGTATCTGTGACATTGGGGGTGACCCCTGCTCCTCCCGCTGTGCAGGTGGCGATGGAGCTCAGCGGTGACACTGTACTGTATCTGTGACATCGGGGGTGACCCCTGATCCTCCCGCTGTGCAGGGGGTGATGGAGCGCAGCGGTGACTCTGTACTGTATCTGTGACATCGGGGGTGACCCCTGCTCCTCCCGCTGTGCAGGGGGTGGTGGAGCGCAGCGGGGTCTCTGTACTGTATCTGTGACATCGGGGGTGACCCCTGCTCCTCCCGCTGTGCAGGGGGTGATGGAGCGCAGCGGTGACACTGCACTGTATCTGTGACATTGGGGGTGACCCATGCTCCTCCCGCTGTACAGGGGGTGATGGAGCGCAGCGGTGACTCTGTACTGTATCTGTGACATTGGGGGTGACCCCTGCTCCTTCCGCTGTGCAGGGGGTGATGGAGCGCAGCGGTGACTCTGTACTGTATCTGTGACATTGGGGGTGACCTCTGCTCCTCCCGCTGCGCAGGGGGTGATGGAGCGCAGCGGTGACACTGTACTGTATGTGTGACATTGGGGGTGACCCCTGATCCTCCCGCTGTGCAGTGGGTGATGGAGCGCAGCGGTGACTCTGTACTGTATCTGTGACATCGGGGGTGACCCCTGCTCCTCCCGCTGTGCAGTGGGTGATGGAGCGCAGCGGTGACACTGTACTGTATGTGTGACATTGGGGGTGACCCCTGCTCCTCCCGCTGTGCAGGTGGTGATGGAGCGCAGCGGTGACTCTGTACTGTATCTGTGACATCGGGGGTGACCCCTGCTCCTCCCGCTGTGCAGGGGGTGATGGAGCGCAGCGGTGACTCTGTACTGTATCTGTGACATTGGGGGTAACCTCTGCTCCTCCCGCTGTGCAGGGGGTGATGGAGCGCAGCGGTGACTCTGTACTGTATCTGTGACATTGGGGGTGACCCCTGCTCCTCCCGCTGTGCAGGGGGTGATGGAGCGCAGCGGTGACACTGTACTGTATCTGTGACATTGGGGGGTGACCCCTGCTCCTCCCGCTGTGCAGGAGATGATGGAGCGCAGCGGTGACTCTGTACTGTATCTGTGACATTGGGGGTGACCCCTGATCCTCCCGCTGTGCAGGGGGTGATGGAGCGCAGCGGTGACTCTGTACTGTATCTGTGACATTGGGGGTGACCCCTGCTCCTCCCGCTGTGCAGGTGGCGATGGAGCTCAGCGGTGACACTGTACTGTATCTGTGACATCGGGGGTGACCCCTGATCCTCCCGCTGTGCAGGGGGTGATGGAGCGCAGCGGTGACTCTGTACTGTATCTGTGACATCGGGGGTGACCCCTGCTCTTCCCGCTGTGCAGGGGGTGATGGAGCGCAGCGGGGTCTCTGTACTGTATCTGTGACATCGGGGGTGACCCCTGCTCCTCCCGCTGTGCAGGGGGTGATGGAGCGCAGCGGTGACACTGCACTGTATCTGTGACATTGGGGGTGACCCCTCCTCCTCCCGCTGTACAGGGGGTGATGGAGCGCAGCGGTGACTCTGTACTGTATCTGTGACATTGGGGGTGACCCCTACTCCTCCCGCTGTGCAGGGGGTGATGGAGCGCAGCGGTGACTCTGTACTGTATCTGTGACATTGGGGGTGACCTCTGCTCCTCCCGCTGTGCAGGGGGTGATGGAGCGCAGCGGTGACTCTGTACTGTATCTGTGACATTGGGGGTGACCCCTGCTCCTCCCGCTGTGCAGGGGGTGATGGAGCGCAGCGGTGACACTGTACTGTATCTGTGACATTGGGGGTGACCCCTGCTCCTCCCGCTGTGCAGGGGGTGATGGATCGCAGCGGTGACTCTGTACTGTATCTGTGACATTGGGGGTGACCCCTGCTCTTCCCTCTGTGCAGGGGGTGATGGAGCGCAGAGGTGACTCTGTACTGTATCTGTGACATTGGGGGTGACCCCTGCTCCTTCCGCTGTGCAGGGGGTGATGGAGCGCAGCGGTGACTCTGTACTGTATCTGTGACATTGGGGGTGACCCCTGATCCTCCCGCTGTGCAGTGGGTGATGGAGCGCAGCGGTGACTCTGTACTGTATCTGTGACATCGGGGGTGACCCCTGCTCCTGCCGCTGTGCAGTGGGTGATGGAGCGCAGCGGTGACACTGTACTGTATGTGTGACATTGGGGGTGACCCCTGCTCCTTCCGCTGTGCAGGGGGTGATGGAGCGCAGCGGTGACTCTGTACTGTATCTGTGACATTGGGGGTGACCCCTGCTCCTCCCGCTGTGCAGGGGGTGATGGAGCGCAGCGGTGACTCTGTACTGTATCTGTGACATCGGGGGTGACCCCTGCTCCTCCCGCTGTGCAGGGGGTGATGGAGCGCAGCGGTGACACTGTACTGTATCTGTGACATTGGGGGTAACCTCTGCTCCTCCCGCTGTGCAGGGGGTGATGGAGCGCAGCGGTGACTCTGTACTGTATCTGTGACATTGGGGGTGACCCCTGCTCCTCCCGCTGTTCCGGGGGTGATGGAGCGCAGCGGTGACACTGTACTGTATCTGTGACATCGGGGGTGACCCCTGCTCCTCCCGCTGTGCAGAGGGTGATGGAGCGCAGCGCTGACTCTGTACTGTATCTGTGACATTGGGGGTGACCCCTGCTCCTCCCGCTGTGCAGGAGATGATGAAGCGCAGCGGTGACACTGTACTGTATCTGTGACATTGGGGGTGACCCCTGCTCCTCCCGCTGTGCAGGGGGTGATGGAGCGCAGCGGGGACTCTGTACTGTATCTGTGACATTGGGGGTGACCCCTGCTCCTCCCGCTGTGCAGGGGGTGATGGAGCGCAGCGGTGACTCTGTACTGTATCTGTGACATTGGGGGTGACCCCTGCTCCTCCCGCTGTGCAGGGGGTGATGGAGCGCAGCGGTGACTCTGTACTGTATCTGTAACATTGGGGGTGACCCCTGCTCCTCCCGCTGTGCAGGGGGTGATGGAGCGCAGCGGTGACACTGTACTGTATCTGTGACATTGGGGGTGACCCCTGCTCCTCCCGCTGTGCAGGGGGTGATGGATCGCAGCGGTGACTCTGTACTGTATCTGTGACATTTGGGGTGACCCCTGCTCCTCCCTCTGTGCAGGGGGTGATGGAGCGCAGAGGTGACTCTGTACTGTATCTGTGACATTGGGGGTGACCCCTGCTCCTTCCGCTGTGCAGGGGGTGATGGAGCGCAGCGGTGACTCTGTACTGTATCTGTGACATTGGGGGTGACCCCTGCTCCTCCCGCTGTGCAGATGGTGATGGAGCGCAGCGTTGACTCTGTACTGTATCTGTGACATCAGGGGTCACCCCTGCTCCTCCCGCTGTGCAGGAGGTGGTGGAGCGCAGCGGTGACACTGTACTGTATCTGTGACATTGGGGGGGACCCTTGCTCCTTCCGCTGTGCAGGGGGTGACGGAGAGCAGCGGGGACTCTGTACTGTATCTGTGACATTGGGGGTGATCCCTGCTCCTCCCGCTGTGCAGGGGGTGATGGCGCGCAGCGGTGACACTGTACTGTATCTGTGACATTGGGGGTGACCCCTGCTCCTCCCACTGTGCAGGGGGTGATGGAGTGCAGCCGGGACACTGCACTGTATGTGTGACATTGGGGGTGACCCCTGCTCCTCCCGCTGTGCAGGGGGTGATGGAGCGCAGCGGTGACTCTGTACTGTATCTGTGACATTGGGGGTGACCCCTTCTCCTCCCGCTGTCAGGGGGTGATGGAGAGCAGCGGGGACTCTGTACTGTATCTGTGACATTGGGGGTGACCCCTGCTCCTTCCGCTGTGCAGGGGGTGATGGAGCGCAGCGGTGACTCTGTACTGTATCTGTGACATTGGGGGTGACCCCTCCTCCTCCCGCTGTGCAGGGGGTGATGGAGCGCAGCGGTGACTATGTACTGTATCTGTGACATTGGGGGTGACCCCTGCTCCTCCCGCTGTGCAGGGGGTGATGGAGCGCAGCGGTGACTCTGTACTGTATCTGTGACATTGAGGGTGACCCCTGCTCCTCCCGCTGTGCAGGGGGTGATGGAGCGCAGCGGTGACTCTGTACTGTATCTGTGACATTGGGGGTGACCCCTGCTCCTCCCGCTGTGCAGGGGGTGATGGAGCGCAACGGTGACTCTGTACTGTATCTGTGACATTAGGGGTGACCCCTGCCCTGCTCCTCCCGCTGTGCAGGGGGTGATGGAGTGCAGCGGTGACACTGTACTGTATCTGTGACATCGGGGGTGACCCCTGCTCCTCCCGCTGTGCAGAGGGAGATGGAGCGCAGCGCTGACTCTGTACTGTATCTGTGACATTGGGGGTGACCCCTGCTCCTCCCGCTGTGCAGGAGATGATGAAGCGCAGCGGTGACACTGTACTGTATCTGTGACATTGGGGGTGACCCCTGCTCCTTCCGCTGTGCAGGGGGTGATGGAGCGCAGCGGGGACTCTGTACTGTATCTGTGACATCGAGGGTGACCCCTGCTCCTCTCATGGTGCAGGGGGTGATGGAGCGCAGCGGTGACTCTGTACTGTATCTGTGACATTGGGGGGGACCCTTGCTCCTTCCGCTGTGCAGGGGGTGACGGAGAGCAGCGGGGACTCTGTACTGTATCTGTGACATTGGAGGTGATCCCTGCTCCTCCCGCTGTGCAGGGGGTGATGGCGCGCAGCGGTGACACTGTACTGTATCTGTGACATTGGGGGTGACCCCTGCTCCTCCCACTGTGCAGGGGGTGATGGAGTGCAGCTGGGACACTGCACTGTATGTGTGACATTGGGGGTGACCCCTGCTCCTCCCGCTGTGCAGGGGGTGATGGAGCGCAGCGGTGACACTGCACTGTATGTGTGACATTGGGGGTGACCCCTTCTCCTCCCGCTGTCAGGGGGTGATGGAGAGCAGCGGGGACTCTGTACTGTATCTGTGACATTGGGGGTGACCCCTGCTCCTTCCGCTGTGCAGGGGGTGATGGAGCGCAGCGGTGACTCTGTACTGTATCTGTGACATTGGGGGTGACCCCTGCTCCTCCCGCTGTGCAGGGGGTGATGGAGCGCAGCGGTGACTCTGTACTGTATCTGTGACATTGGGGGTGACCCCTGCTCCTCCCGCTGTGCAGGGGGTGATGGAGCGCAGCGGTGACTCTGTACTGTATCTGTGACATTGGGGGTGACCCCTGCTCCTCCCGCTGTGCAGGGGGTGATGGAGCGCAGCGGTGACACTGTACTGTATCTGTGACATTGGGGGGGACCCTTGCTCCTTCCGCTGTGCAGGGGGTGATGGAGAGCAGCGGGGACTCTGTACTGTATCTGTGACATTGGGGGTGATCCCTGCTCCTCCCGCTGTGCAGGGGGTGATGGCGCGCAGCGGTGACACTGTACTGTATCTGTGACATTGGGGGTGACCCCTGCTCCTCCCACTGTGCAGGGGGTGATGGAGTGCAGCTGGGACACTGCACTGTATGTGTGACATTGGGGGTGACCCCTGCTCCTCCCGCTGTGCAGGGGGTGATGGAGCGCAGCGGTGACACTGCACTGTATGTGTGACATTGGGGGTGACCCCTTCTCCTCCCGCTCTCAGGGGGTGATGGAGTGCAGCGGGGACTCTGTACTGTATCTGTGACATTGGGGGTGATCCCTGCTCCTTCCGCTGTGCAGGGGGTGATGGAGCGCAGCGGTGACTCTGTACTGTATCTGTGACATCGAGGGTGACCCCTGCTCCTCTCATGGTGCAGGGGGTGATGGAGCGCAGCGGTGACTCTGTACTGTATCTGTGACATTGGGGGTGATCCCTGCTCCTTCCGCTGTGCAGGGGGTGATGGAGCGCAGCGGTGACTCTGTACTGTATCTGTGACATTGGGGGTGACCCCTGCTCCTCTCATGGTGCAGGGGGTGATGGAGCGCAGCGGTGACTCTGTACTGTATCTGTGACATTGGGGGTGACCCCTGCTCCTCCCACTGTACAGGGGGTGATGGAGCGCAGCGGTGACTCTGTACTGTATCTGTGACATTGGGGGTGACCCCTGCTCCTCCCGCTGTGCAGGGGGTGATGGAGCGCAGCGGTGACTCTGTACTGTATCTGTGACATCGGGGGTGACCCCTGCTCCTCCCGCTGTGCAGGGGGTGATGGAGCGCAGCGGTGACACTGTACTGTATCTGTGACATCGGGGGTGACCCCTGCTCCTCCCGCTGTGCAGGGGGTGATGGAGCGCAGCGGTGACTCTGTACTGTATCTGTGACATTGGGGGTGACCCCTGCTCCTCCCGTTGTGCAGGGGGTGATGGAGTGCAGCTGTGACACTGCACTGTATCTGTGACATTGGGGGTGACCCCTGCTCCTTCCGCTGTGCAGGTGGTGATGGAGCGCAGCGGTGACTCTGTACTGTATCTGTGACATCGGGGGTGACCCCTGCTCCTCCCGCTGTGCAGGAGGTGATGGAGCGCAGCGGTGACACTGTACTGTATCTGTGACATTGGGGGGGACCCTTGCTCCTTCCGCTGTGCAGGGGGTCATGGAGCGCAGCGGGGACTCTGTACTGTATCTGTGACATTGGGGGTGACCCCTGCTCCTCCCGCTGTGCAGGGGGTGATGGAGAGCAGCGGGGACTCTGTACTGTATCTGTGACATTGGGGGTGACCCCTGCTCCTCCCGCTGTGCAGGGGGTGGTGGAGAGCAGCGGGGACTCTGTACTGTATCTGTGACATTGGGGGTGACCCCTGCTCCTCCCGCTGTGCAGGGGGTGATGGAGCGCAGCGGGGACTCTGTACTGTATCTGTGACATTGGGGGGGACCCTTGCTCCTTCCGCTGTGCAGGGGGTGATGGAGCGCAGCGGGGACTCTGTACTGTATCTGTGACATTGGGGGGGACCCTTGCTCCTTCCGCTGTGCAGGGGGTGATGGAGCGCAGCGGGGACTCTGTACTGTATCTGTGACATTGGGGGGGACCCTTGCTCCTCCCGCTGTGCAGGGGGTGATGGAGCGCAGCGGGGACTCTGTACTGTATCTGTGACATTGGGGGTGACCCCTGCTCCTCCCGCTGTGCAGGGGGTGGTGGAGAGCAGCGGGGACTCTGTACTGTATCTGTGACATTGGGGGTGACCCCTGCTCCTCCCGCTGTGCAGGGGGTGATGGAGCGCAGCGGTGACTCTGTACTGTATCTGTGACATTGGGGGTGACCCCTCCTCCTCCCGCTGTGCAGGAGATGATGGAGCGCAGCGGTGACTCTGTACTGTATCTGTGACATCGGGGGTGACCCCTGCTCCTCCCGCTGTGCAGGGGGTGATGGAGCGCAGCGGTGACTCTGTACTGTATCTGTGACATTGGGGGTGACCCCTGCTCCTCCCGCTGTGCAGGGGGTGATGGAGCGCAGCGGTGACTCTGTACTGTATCTGTGACATTGGGGGTGACCCCTGCTCCTCCCGCTGTGCAGGGGGTGATGGAGCGCAGCGGTGACTCTGTACTGTATCTGTGACATTGGGGGTGACCCCTGCTCCTCCCGCTGTGCAGGGGGTGATGGAGCGCAGCGGTGACACTGTACTGTATCTGTGACATTGGGGGGGACCCTTGCTCCTTCCGCTGTGCAGGGGGTGATGGAGAGCAGCGGGGACTCTGTACTGTATCTGTGACATTGGGGGTGATCCCTGCTCCTCCCGCTGTGCAGGGGGTGATGGCGCGCAGCGGTGACACTGTACTGTATCTGTGACATTGGGGGTGACCCCTGCTCCTCCCACTGTGCAGGGGGTGATGGAGTGCAGCTGGGACACTGCACTGTATGTGTGACATTGGGGGTGACCCCTGCTCCTCCCGCTGTGCAGGGGGTGATGGAGCGCAGCGGTGACACTGCACTGTATGTGTGACATTGGGGGTGACCCCTTCTCCTCCCGCTCTCAGGGGGTGATGGAGTGCAGCGGGGACTCTGTACTGTATCTGTGACATTGGGGGTGATCCCTGCTCCTTCCGCTGTGCAGGGGGTGATGGAGCGCAGCGGTGACTCTGTACTGTATCTGTGACATTGGGGGTGACCCCTGCTCCTCTCATGGTGCAGGGGGTGATGGAGCGCAGCGGTGACTCTGTACTGTATCTGTGACATTGGGGCTGACCCCTGCTCCTCCCACTGTACAGGGGGTGATGGAGCGCAGCGGTGACTCTGTACTGTATCTGTGACATTGGGGGTGACCCCTGCTCCTCCCGCTGTGCAGGGGGTGATGGAGCGCAGCGGTGACTCTGTACTGTATCTGTGACATCGGGGGTGACCCCTGCTCCTCCCGCTGTGCAGGGGGTGATGGAGCGCAGCGGTGACACTGTACTGTATCTGTGACATCGGGGGTGACCCCTGCTCCTCCCGCTGTGCAGGGGGTGATGGAGCGCAGCGGTGACTCTGTACTGTATCTGTGACATTGGGGGTGACCCCTGCTCCTCCCGTTGTGCAGGGGGTGATGGAGTGCAGCTGTGACACTGCACTGTATCTGTGACATTGGGGGTGACCCCTGCTCCTTCCGCTGTGCAGGTGGTGATGGAGCGCAGCGGTGACTCTGTACTGTATCTGTGACATCGGGGGTGACCCCTGCTCCTCCCGCTGTGCAGGAGGTGATGGAGCGCAGCGGTGACACTGTACTGTATCTGTGACATTGGGGGGGACCCTTGCTCCTTCCGCTGTGCAGGGGGTCATGGAGCGCAGCGGGGACTCTGTACTGTATCTGTGACATTGGGGGTGACCCCTGCTCCTCCCGCTGTGCAGGGGGTGATGGAGAGCAGCGGGGACTCTGTACTGTATCTGTGACATTGGGGGTGACCCCTGCTCCTCCCGCTGTGCAGGGGGTGATGGAGTGCAGCTGTGACACTGCACTGTATGTTTGACATTGGGGGTGACCCCTTCTCCTCCCGCTGTCAGGGGGTGATGGAGAGCAGCGGGGACTCTGTACTGTATCTGTGACATTGGGGGTGACCCCTGCTCTTTCCGCTGTGCAGGGGGTGATGGAGCGCAGCGGTGACTCTGTACTGTATCTGTGACATTGGGGGTGACCCCTGCTCCTCCCGCTGTGCAGGGGGTGATGGAGCGCAGCGGTGACACTGTACTGTATCTGTGACATCGGGGGTGACCCCTGCTCCTCCTACTGTGCAGGGGGTGATGGAGTGCAGCGGTGACTCTGTACTGTATCTGTGACATCGGGGGTGACCCCTGCTCCTCCCGTTGTGCAGGGGGTGATGGAGCGCAGCGGTGACTCTGTACTGTATCTGTGACATTGGGGGTGACCCCTGCTCCTCCCGCTGTGCAGGTGGTGATGGAGCACAGCGGTGACTCTGTACTGTATCTGTGACATTGGGGGTGACCCCTGCTCCTCCCGCTGTGCAGGGGGTGATGGAGCGCAGCGGTGACTCTGTACTGTATCTGTGACATTGGGGGTGAGCCCTGCTCGGATGGCCGTGGGATGATGACATCCTCCTGAATTCTCACCCCCAAAATATTTTCCATCATTGCAGATTATAATCTTTTTACAGGTCGAAAGGTTTACGCTGTAATCTTCCTTCTGCAGATAATTTCACAGATTACATGCAGATAAAATCTCCACATCTCCGAGTCATAATGTAAATCCTTTACTGATCTTCTTCTGATCTTAGGTTACATCATGTCTTATCTACTAATCACACCCAGACCTGCAGTACACACCTGCAGTCCCATGTAACGCCACAGATCACACACCTGCAGTCCCATGTAACGCCACAGTCACACACCTGCAGTCCCATGTAACGCCACAGATCACACACCTGCAGTCCTATGTAAGCCACAGATCACACACCTGCAGTCCCATGTAACGCCACAGTCACACACCTGCAGTCCCTTGTAACGCCACAGATCACACACCTGCAGTCCTATGTAAGCCACAGATCACACACCTGCAGCCCTATGTAAGCCACAGATCACACACCTGCAGTCCCATGTAACGCCACAGATCACACATCCACAGTCCTATAGACCTTACACTTCAGATTATTATGTGCTGCTGTAGTTCCAGGAAATAAAGGCTGTGTGGCAATGTGTTATAGTGGTTAACTTTTTATTTCTAATCTCCTGAGACAACCCTTTACTGAGCCTTCTTTGGTCAGTGTTCAGTGTGATACACACCATGATAACAAACAGCAGAATAACTACTTTTCACCTCTTAAAAAAAAGCAACTGACTGATTACAAGTCTGTAGACACGTGTGATGCTAATTAAAGGATAGACCTTAGTCTGACATGTCATTATGGTCCCCTCTAATAACTCTGGAAGTTATTCTGGGCTCTTTTTTGCCATTCGTATTATCCATCTATTCCATTTGTCACCAACTTTCATTTTGAGGCCACGTGTAGGGAGATCTGAATAATATGTGTAGCTGCAGTAATAGGAACATCCGGCTGTTTGGAGACGTCTTATAGCCTTTACCTGTAACATATTTGTCTGTAATTGTCTTTCTAATATCCTGAGACAACTCTCCCTGAGCTTTCTTTGCTCCATGTTCAGTTTGGTACACACTATGATAACAAACAGCACAGTGACTACTTTTCTCTCCTCAAATAAGCAAGTGGCTGATTACAAGTCTGTAGGCCCCTGTGATGCTGATCACAGGTCTCTATGGTCAAATTATTTTCAATCTTTTCTAGGGGAACCATCATTTGTGTCAAGGACATTTTAACATTTGTTCCTGTTGAGCCACAATTCAGCAGCAAACTCTGATTCCCATTAGTTCTCATTCAGTAAATTTTTCACTAAAAATTACTTTTGTCAGTTTCAAGTTATTTCAGTGACCATTGTTTTTTTTTTTTTTTTTTTTTACTTTAACAGAAGGCACCAACAATTTCTCCACGTCTGTATGTGTCATCATAGATAATATTCCTGCAGTCCTATGTAACCCCACAGATAACACACCAGCAGACCTTTGTACCACATATAACGCATCTGCAGTCCTATGTAAGACATGCTTAGTTGTATGTAACCCACAGAGCACCTGCGATCCTATGTCGCACCATAGATAACACGCAATGGCAGATCTATGTATCACATGTTACACATCTGCAGCCCTATGCAACACATTTGAAGTCCCATGTAACCACACAGAACACCTGCAATCCTATGTAGCACCACAGATAACACACCAGCAGTACTTTGTAACACATATAACACACCTGCAGTACTATGTAGCACATCTGCTGTCCTATGTAGCACATCTACAGTCCTATGTAATGCATCTGCACCCATCTACAGTCCTTTGTAGCATATCTGCAGTCCTGTTTAACCCATCTGCAGTCCTATGTAGCACATCCTCAGTCCTTTGTAGCATATTTGCAGTCCTATGTAGTACATCTGCAGTCCCAATTTACACATCTGCAGTCCTATGTAGCACATCTGCAGTCCTCTGCCACATTTGCAGTCCTATGTAACACGTTTGCATTCCTATGTTTGCATGTTTCCAATCCTATGTAGCACATATGCAGTCCTATGTATCACATCTACAGTCCTATGTAGCACATCTGCAGTCCTATGTAGCACATCTGCAGTGCTATGTAGCTCTTGTGCAGTCCAATGTAGCTCATGTGCAGTCCTATGTAGCACATCTGTAGTCCTATGTAGCACATGTGCAGTCCTATGAAAATCATCTGCAGTCCTATGTAGCACATCTGCAGTCCTATGTAGCACATCTGCAGTAATGTAGCTCATGTGCAGTCTTATGTGACACGTGCAGTCATATGTAGCTCATCTGCAGTCCTATGTAGCTCATGTGCAGTCCTATGTAGCTCATGTGCAGTCCTATGTAGCACATGTGCAGTCCTATGTAGCTTATGTTCAGTCCTATGTGACACATGTGCAGTCCTATGTAGCACATGTGCAGTCCTATGTAGCTCATGTGCAGTCCTATGTGACACATGTGTAGTCCTATGTAGCACATCTGTAGTCCTATGTAGCACATGTGCAGTCCTATGAAAATCATCTGCAGTCCTATGTAGCACATCTGCAGTCCTATGTAGCTCATGTGCAGTCCTATGTGACATCTGCAGTCCTATGTGACATCTGCAGTCCTATGTAGCACATCTGCAGTCCTATGTAGCTCATGTGCAGTCCTATGTGACACATTTGCAGTCCTATGTAGCACATCCGCACTCCTATGTAGCACATCCGCACTCCTATGTAGCACACCTGCAGTCCTATGTAGCACACCTGCAGTCCTATGTAGCGGCACACACGCAGTCTTCGCTGATGACATGGTTGGGACCCCTCCTTTTTGGGCTCTGATAATTGGATGTGATGATTTTGTGAGTGGTCCCGGCCCCTCGCGTCGTGCATCCCGCAGACCGCGGCGCCTCATCTCCATAATTACTGCAGCGGTTTTACTTTTTCACGGCTGAGACGAAAATTGATTTTCATTTTTTGCAGAACATTGGATTTCTGTGATAATGTAAAAAATGAGGGGTCATTACATAAAAGGGGGGATAACGTGCAGCGCGCACATCTGGTGGCGGTGCGGGGGAGGGGCACGCAGGACGGCGACATCTATTGATTTATCTGCATTTGTTATTGCTATATTGACGTTGGCTTGCTGAGATCTGTAGTTCTGTTCATCCAGAGCCTCCTGGTTCCTGGCTAGTAAGGCTGAGTGATGGAGAGGAGTCTGTACCGCAGTACCCCTTTAATGGCGGCTTTTAGTGGCTGTCACTCTCACCCGCACACCGCGCAAGCTCCTAGATAAAAAGATGAGTGATGATTTCTCTGTCCCCGGGGGATGTCATAGAAGCTCTGATTATACATTTATAATTAAGCTTTGTACACAGTAATTACCCCTAATTAGTCATCATGAGTCGCAGCCATCGCTGATGAGCCGCTCCGCTCTGATGACTGATCCGCTGATCGCTGACACTGATGGCTCTGAGGTGTCATGTGCTGCCAGGTCGTGCGGTATTGTCAGACTGAGCGCCGCCCTTCCCCGCGCCCGTCTGAGCCGAGATGTAATCCAAGATACCGAATATCACCAGAGCTGCCGAACGCTGCACATCCAGGGCACGGACGATCCCCCCGCCTACCATCAAGGAAGAGGAGACGCCAGCTCACTACATACAGATTTATACAGCTACCACTAGAGGGAGCTCACTACATACAGATTTATACAGCCACCACTAGAGGGAGCTCACTACATACAGATTTATATAGTCACCACTAGAGGGAGCTCACTACATACAGATTTATACAGCCACCACTAGAGGAAGCTCACAACATACAGATTTATACAGCCACCACTAGAGGGAGCTCACTACATACAGATTTATACAGCCACCACTAGAGGGAGCTCACTACATACAGATTTATACAGCCACCACTAGAGGGAGCTCACTACATACAGATTTATACAGCCACCACTAGAGGAAGCTCACAACATACAGATTTATACAGCCACCACTAGAGGGAGCTCATTACATACAGATTTATATAGCCACCACTAGAGGGAGCTCACTACATACAGATTTATACAACCACCACTAGAGGGAGCTCACTATATACAGATTCATACAGTCACCACTAGAGGGAGCTCACTACATACAGATTTATACAGCCACCACTAGAGGGAGCTCACTACATACAGATTTATACAGCCACCACTAGAGGGAGCTCACTACATACAGATTTATACAGCCACCACTAGAGGGAGCTCACTACATACAGATTTATACAGCCACCACTAGGGGGAGCTCACTACATGCAGATTTATACAGCCACCACTAGAGGGAGCTCACTGCATACAGATTTATACATCCGCCACTAGAGGGAGGTCACTACATACAGATTTATACAGTCACCACTAGGGGGAGCTCACTACATACAGATTTATACAGCCACCACTAGAGGGAGCTCACTACATACAGATTTATACAGGCACCACTAGAGGGAGCTCACTACATACAGATTTATACAGTCACCACTAGAGGGAGCTCACTACATACAGATTTATACAGCCACCACTAGAGGGAGCTCACTACATACAGATTTATACAGGCACCACTAGGGGGAGCTCACTACATACAGATTTATACAGCCATCACTAGAGGGAGCTCACTACATACAGATTTATACAGTCACCACTAGAGGGAGTGCACTACATACAGATTTATACAGCCACCACTAGGGGGAGCTCACTACATACAGATTTATACAGGCACCACTAGGGGGAGCTCACTACATACAGATTTATACAGCCATCACTAGAGGGAGCTCACTACATACAGATTTATACAGGCACCACTAGGGGGAGCTCACTACATACAGATTTATACAGCCATCACTAGAGGGAGCTCACTACATACAGATTTATACAGTCACCACTAGAGGGAGCTCACTATATACAGATTTATACAGTCACCACTAGAGGGAGCTCACTACATACAGATTTATACAGCCACCACTAGAGGGAGCTCACTACATACAGATTTATACAGCCACCACTAGAGGGAGCTCACTACATGCAGATTTATACAGTCACCACTAGAGGGAGCTCACTACATACAGATTTATACAGTCACCACTAGAGGGAGCTCACTACATACAGATTTATACAGCCACCACTAGAGGGAGCTCACTACATACAGATTTATACAGCCACCACTAGAGGGAGCTCACTACATACAGATTTATACAGCCACCACTAGAGGGAGCTCACTACATACAGATTTATACAGGCACCACTAGAGGGAGCTCACTACATACAGATTTATACAGCCACCACTAGAGGGAGCTCACTACATGCAGATTTATACAGTCACCACTAGAGGGAGCTCACTACATACAGATTTATACAGTAACCACTAGAGGGAGCTCACTACATACAGATTTATACAGCCACCACTAGAGAGAGCTCACTACATACAGATTTATACAGCCACCACTAGAGGGAGCTCTCTGTATCCAGACTTTTACGGCATCATTGTATGCAGACCTCAGCTACAGGTCCAGTCACACTAAGCAACTTACCAGCGATCCCAACAACGATAGGGATCGCTGGTAAGTTGCTAGGAGGTTGCTGGTGAGATGTCACACTGCGACGCTCCAGCGATCCCACCAGCAACCTGACCTGGCAGGGATCGCTGGAGCGTGGCTACACGAGTTGCTGGTGAGGTCACCAGCAACCAGTGACCAGCCCCCAGTCTCCTAGTTACAGCACACATCAGGTTAATTAACCCGATGTGTGCTGCAGCTAAATGTGCACAGAGCAGGGAGCAGCGCACAATGCTTAGCGCTGGCTCCTTGCTAGTTACAGCACACATCGGGTTAATTACCTGATGTGTGCTGCAGCTAAATGTGCACAGAGCAGGAGCCGGCAGCACAGGCAGTGAGAGAGGCGGAGGCTGGTAACAAAGGTAAATATCGGGTAACCAAGGACAGGGCTTCTTGGTTACCCGATGTTTACATTGGTTACCAGCCTCCGCAGAAGCCGGCTCCTGCTGCCTGCACATTTAGTTGTTGCTGTCTCGCTGTCACACACAGCGATCTGTGCTTCACAGCAGGACAGCAACAACTAAAAAATGGCCCAGGACATTCAGCAACAACCAACGACCTCACAGCAGGGGCCAGGTTGTTGCTGGATGTCTACACAGCGACATCGCTAGCAACGTCACAAAAGTTGTTCGTTACCAGCGATGTTGCTAGCGATGTTGCTTAGTGTGACGGGGCCTTTAGTGGGGGTTTGGGTTATTGTGTTACTGGAGATAAACCAGTGCAGTGACTGATGAGATATTGATGTAAATGTCAGAGCACAGATAAGATCCATGTGTAATGATGATATCGGTCATGCGCTCAGCAATGTGGTATTTCAAACCCATGTGCAGGAAAAGCTTCTGTTCTACGATGCATCTCCGAGATATCACGATTGTTCGCGCTGTCACTAACACGGGGCGATGCTGGTGACCTGGAGACCCCAAGATTTATCTGACCCATGATGGAATATTCTGCATTATTTCACATATAAGAATAAAATCAGTGACCGAAAGACCATGATATTAAGGCCTAATAATAATGTGACTCTGCAGGGGTGGTATGTTTTTTTTTAAATTGATTCTGATTGGCCAGTTTATTGTGGCACGCTGCTGGCCGCCTTCTGGCCCATGGTCATTAACGTCAGCAGACATCTCTTGTAGGGGGTGTTAGATGTTCTCTGGGGGCAGAATCAGAGAGGAGATAAACCTCCAACTAAAGGGCAGAGAAGAGCGGTAGATCCTAAAGGGGACAGAATGGTGTAAAGGGGACAGAGAGGTCTGACTAGGGATGGAGGGGTCTAAATAGGGACCAAGGGGTTTGAATAGGAATAGAGGGGTCTGAGTAGGGTCAGATGGATCTCAGTAGGGACGGAGGGTTCTGAATGGGGACAGAGGGGTCTGAATAGGTGCAGAGGAGTCTGAGTAGGGACAGAGGGGTCTGCATAGGAATAGAAGGGGCCTGAATAGGGACAGTGTGGTCTGAAGAGAGGGCAGAGGAGTTTGAGAAGATGGCAGAAGAGTCTGAAGAGACAGCAGGGGGGTCTGAAGAGAGGGCGAAGGAGTCTGAAGAGAGGGCGGATGGGCCTAAATAAGGACAGAGGTGTCTGAAAGGGACAGAGAAATCTGAAGACAGGGCAGAAGAGTCTGAAGAGAGGGCAGAGGAATCTGAAGAGAGGGCGGATGAGCCTGATAAGGACAGAGGAGTCTGAAAGGGACAGAGGAGTCTGAAGTGAGGGCAGAGGGGTCTGAAGAGAGGACTGAGGGGTCTGAAGAGAGGACTGAGGGGTCTGAAGAGAGGACTGAGGGGTCTGAAGAGAGGACTGAGGAGTCTGAAGTGAGGGCAGAGGAGTCTGAAGAGAGGACTGAGGGGTCTGAAGAGAGGAATGAGGGGTCTGAAGAGAGGACTGAGGAGTCTGAAGAGAGGACTGAGGAGTCTGAAGAGAGGGCAGAGGAGTCTGAAGAGAGGGCGGATGAGCCTGAATAAGGACAGAGGAGTCTGAAAGGGCAGAGGAGTCTGAAGAGAGTGCAGAGGCTCTGGAGAGGACGGAGGGCTCTGGATGTAGTGTGTGGCCTCAGCTTACTCCTTTCACCATGCTCGGTGTACAGAACCTCACAAGTCTGGAATCAATTGTCTCCTCGTCTTTCTGGAATTTTCTACATCATGTCTGTGTGAAGACCACTACACGACACCCTGATTTATAGATAGAGGTTGTCACTGTCACCTGCTGTACAGTAGACTGCCTGTTCATGCTGCACAGACTTGTTTCAGGTTGTTTCTGGTAGAGGAGTCCTGCAGTCTGGATGTTGGGGGTCTCACTTTTATGTCATGGGGGGCTTTTCCTCACAGTGACGGGGGTATTATCTTCTCTATCCATGTCATTGGTATGCACAGAGGTGGCGCAGGTTCTCCTGAAATATCCCAAGAAGACGCACGGACGGGTGAAGAGACGGTGACTGAGAATTCTGATCACGGAGAGGATGAGCCAGCAAATGGCAGACATCAGTTCTGGAAAAACAGCCGGGATTTTTCCAATGCCTAATGGATTTCAGAGCATGTGAGGACAGAAGATGGGGAAATGGAGGCGCGGGATTCATCAGCGAGCGCGGAGCACGGCGCTGCGGAGGGGAGACGGGTGCGGAGAAGGTGCGATCAGGAGAACACCTCAGTAATATCCACGGCAGATGGCGGGTAATGGAGCTGAGCTGTGTCCATGTGAGAAGCTGCAATACCAGACACGGCCTGAGCACAGGGGGGGCGCTGCGGAGGGGAGACGGGTGCGGAGAAGGTGCGATCAGGAGAACACCTCAGTAATATCCACGGCAGATGGCGGGTAATGGAGCTGAGCTGTGTCCATGTGAGAAGCTGCAATACCAGACACGGCCTGAGCACAGGGGGGGCGCTGCGGAGGGGAGACGGGTGCGGAGAAGGTGCGATCAGGAGAACACCTCAGTAATATCCACGACAGATGGTGGGTAATGGAGCTGAGCTGTGTCCATGTGAGAAGCTGCAATACCAGACACGGCCTGAGCACAGGGGGGGCGCTGCGGAGGGGAGACGGGCGCGGAGAAGGTGCGATCAGGAGAACACCTCAGTAATATCCACGGCAGATGGCGGGTAATGGAGCTGAGCTGTGTCCATGTGAGTGAAGCTGCAATACCAGACACGGCCTGAGCACAGGAGAGGCGCTGCGGAGGGGAGACGGGCGCGGAGAAGGTGCGATCAGGAGAACACCTCAGTAATATCCACGGCAGATGGCGGGTAATGGGGCTGAGTTCTGTCCATGTGAGTGAAGCTGCAATACCAGACACGGCCTGAGCACAGGGGAGGCGCTGCGGAGGGGAGACGGGTGCGGAGAAGGTGCGATCAGGAGAACACCTCAGTAATATCCACGGCAGATGGCGGGTAATGGGGCTGAGCTCTGTCCATGTGAGAAGCTGCAATACCAGACACGGCCTGAGCACAGGGGAGGCGCTGCGGAGGGGAGACGGGTGCGGAGAAGGTGCGATCAGGAGAACACCTCAGTAATATCCACGGCAGATGGTGGGTAATGGAGCTGAGCTGTGTCCATGTGAGTGAAGCTGCAATACCAGACACGGCCTGAGCACAGGGGAGGCGCTGCGGAGGGGAGACGGGTGCGGAGAAGGTGCGATCAGGAGAACACCTCAGTAATATCCACGGCAGATGGCGGGTAATGGGGCTGAGCTGTGTCCATGTGAGAAGCTGCAATACCAGACACGGCCTGAGCACAGGGGAGGCGCTGCGGAGGGGAGACGGGTGCGGAGGAGGTGCGATCAGGAGAACACCTCAGTAATATCCACGGCAGATGGCGGGTAATGGAGCTGAGCTGTGTCCATGTGAGAAGCTGCAATACCAGACACGGCCTGAGCACAGGGGGGGCGCTGCGGAGGGGAGACGGGTGCGGAGAAGGTGCGATCAGGAGAACACCTCAGTAATATCCACGACAGATGGTGGGTAATGGAGCTGAGCTGTGTCCATGTGAGAAGCTGCAATACCAGACACGGCCTGAGCACAGGGGGGGCGCTGCGGAGGGGAGACGGGCGCGGAGAAGGTGCGATCAGGAGAACACCTCAGTAATATCCACGGCAGATGGCGGGTAATGGAGCTGAGCTGTGTCCATGTGAGTGAAGCTGCAATACCAGACACGGCCTGAGCACAGGAGAGGCGCTGCGGAGGGGAGACGGGTGCGGAGAAGGTGCGATCAGGAGAACACCTCAGTGATATCCACGGCAGATGGCGGGTAATGGGGCTGAGTTCTGTCCATGTGAGAAGCTGCAATACCAGACACAGCCTGAGCACAGGGGAGGCGCTGCGGAGGGGAGACGGGTGCGGAGAAGGTGCGATCAGGAGAACACCTCAGTAATATCCACGGCAGATGGCGGGTAATGGAGCTGAGCTGTGTCCATGTGAGAAGCTGCAATACCAGACACGGCCTGAGCACAGGGGGGGCGCTGCGGAGGGGAGACGGGTGCGGAGAAGGTGCGATCAGGAGAACACCTCAGTAATATCCACGACAGATGGCGGGTAATGGAGCTGAGCTGTGTCCATGTGAGTGAAGCTGCAATACCAGACACGGCCTGAGCACAGGAGAGGCGCTGCGGAGGGGAGACGGGTGCGGAGAAGGTGCGATCAGGAGAACACCTCAGTAATATCCACGACAGATGGCGGGTAATGGAGCTGAGCTGTGTCCATGTGAGAAGCTGCAATACCAGACACGGCCTGAGCACAGGGGGGGCGCTGCGGAGGGGAGACGGGTGCGGAGAAGGTGCGATCAGGAGAACACCTCAGTAATATCCACGGCAGATGGCGGGTAATGGAGCTGAGCTCTGTCCATGTGAGAAGCTGCAATACCAGACACGGCCTGAGCACAGGAGAGGCGCTGCGGAGGGGAGACGGGTGCGGAGAAGGTGCGATCAGGAGAACACCTCAGTAATATCCACGGCAGATGGCGGGTAATGGAGCTGAGCTGTGTCCATGTGAGAAGCTGCAATACCAGACACGGCCTGAGCACAGGGGGGGCGCTGCGGAGGGGAGACGGGTGCGGAGAAGGTGCGATCAGGAGAACACCTCAATAATATCCACGACAGATGGCGGGTAATGGAGCTGAGCTGTGTCCATGTGAGAAGCTGCAATACCAGACACGGCCTGAGCACAGGGGGGGCGCTGCGGAGGGGAGACGGGTGCGGAGAAGGTGCGATCAGGAGAACACCTCAATAATATCCACGACAGATGGCGGGTAATGGAGCTGAGCTGTGTCCATGTGAGAAGCTGCAATACCAGACACGGCCTGAGCACAGGGGGGGCGCTGCGGAGGGGAGACGGGTGCGGAGAAGGTGCGATCAGGAGAACACCTCAGTAATATCCACGGCAGATGGCGGGTAATGGAGCTGAGCTGTGTCCATGTGAGTGAAGCTGCAATACCAGACACGGCCTGAGCACAGGGGAGGCGCTGCGGAGGGGAGACGGGTGCGGAGAAGGTGCGATCAGGAGAACACCTCAGTGATATCCACGGCAGATGGCGGGTAATGGGGCTGAGCTGTGTCCATGTGAGAAGCTGCAATACCAGACACGGCCTGAGCACAGGAGAGGCGCTGCGGAGGGGAGACGGGTGCGGAGAAGGTGCGATCAGGAGAACACCTCAGTAATATCCACGGCAGATGGCGGGTAATGGAGCTGAGCTGTGTCCATGTGAGAAGCTGCAATACCAGACACAGCCTGAGCACAGGGGGGGCGCTGCGGAGGGGAGACGGGCGCGGAGAAGGTGCGATCAGGAGAACACCTCAGTAATATCCACGGCAGATGGCGGGTAATGGAGCTGAGCTGTGTCCATGTGAGTGAAGCTGCAATACCAGACACGGGCTGAGCACAGGGGGGGCGCTGCGGAGGGGAGACGGGTGCGGAGGAGGTGCGATCAGGAGAACACCTCAGTAATATCCATGGCAGATGGCGGGTAATGGAGCTGAGCTGTGTCCATGTGAGAAGCTGCAATACCAGACACGGCCTGAGCACAGGGGGGGGCGCTGCGGAGGGGAGACGGGTGCGGAGAAGGTGCGATCAGGAGAACACCTCAGTAATATCCACGGCAGATGGCGGGTAATGGAGCTGAGCTGTGTCCATGTGAGTGAAGCTGCAATACCAGACACGGCCTGAGCACAGGAGAGGCGCTGCGGAGGGGAGACGGGTGCGGAGAAGGTGCGATCAGGAGAACACCTCAGTAATATCCACGACAGATGGCGGGTAATGGAGCTGAGCTGTGTCCATGTGAGAAGCTGCAATACCAGACACGGCCTGAGCACAGGAGAGGCGCTGCGGAGGGGAGACGGGTGCGGAGAAGGTGCGATCAGGAGAACACCTCAGTAATATCCACGACAGATGGCGGGTAATGGAGCTGAGCTGTGTCCATGTGAGAAGCTGCAATACCAGACACGGCCTGAGCACAGGGGAGGCGCTGCGGAGGGGAGACGGGTGCGGAGAAGGTGCGATCAGGAGAACACCTCAGTAATATCCACGACAGATGGCGGGTAATGGAGCTGAGCTCTGTCCATGTGAGTGAAGCTGCAATACCAGACACGGCCTGAGCACAGGGGAGGCGCTGCGGAGGGGAGACGGGTGCGGAGAAGGTGCGATCAGGAGAACACCTCAGTAATATCCACGGCAGATGGCGGGTAATGGGGCTGAGCTCTGTCCATGTGAGAAGCTGCAATACCAGACACGGCCTGAGCACAGGAGAGGCGCTGCGGAGGGGAGACGGGTGCGGAGAAGGTGCGATCAGGAGAACACCTCAGTAATATCCACGGCAGATGGCGGGTAATGGAGCTGAGCTGTGTCCATGTGAGAAGCTGCAATACCAGACACGGCCTGAGCACAGGGGGGCGCTGCGGAGGGGAGACGGGTGCGGAGGAGGTGTGATCAGGAGAACACCTCAGTAATATCCACGGCAGATGGCGGGTAATGGAGCTGAGCTGTGTCCATGTGAGAAGCTGCAATACCAGACACGGCCTGAGCACAGGGGAGGCGCTGCGGAGGGGAGACGGGTGCGGAGAAGGTGCGATCAGGAGAACACCTCAGTAATATCCACGACAGATGGCGGGTAATGGAGCTGAGCTGTGTCCATGTGAGAAGCTGCAATACCAGACACGGCCTGAGCACAGGGGGGGCGCTGCGGAGGGGAGACGGGTGCGGAGAAGGTGCGATCAGGAGAACACCTCAGTAATATCTACTGCAGATGGCGGGTAATGGGGCTGAGTTCTGTCCATGTGAGAAGCTGCAATACCAGACACGGCCTGAGCACAGGGGAGGCGCTGCGGAGGGGAGACGGGTGCGGAGAAGGTGCGATCAGGAGAACACCTCAGTAATATCCACGGCAGATGGCGGGTAATGGAGCTGAGCTGTGTCCATGTGAGAAGCTGCAATACCAGACACAGCCTGAGCACAGGGGGGGCGCTGCGGAGGGGAGACGGGTGCGGAGAAGGTGCGATCAGGAGAACACCTCAGTAATATCCACGGCAGATGGCGGGTAATGGAGCTGAGCTGTGTCCATGTGAGAAGCTGCAATACCAGACACGGCCTGAGCACAGGGGAGGCGCTGCGGAGGGGAGACGGGTGCGGAGAAGGTGCGATCAGGAGAACACCTCAGTAATATCCACGGCAGATGGCGGGTAATGGAGCTGAGCTGTGTCCATGTGAGAAGCTGCAATACCAGACACGGCCTGAGCACAGGGGGGGCGCTGCGGAGGGGAGACGGGTGCGGAGAAGGTGCGATCAGGAGAACACCTCAGTAATATCCACGGCAGATGGCGGGTAATGGAGCTGAGCTGTGTCCATGTGAGAAGCTGCAATACCAGACACGGCCTGAGCACAGGGGGGGCGCTGCGGAGGGGAGACGGGTGCGGAGAAGGTGCGATCAGGAGAACACCTCAGTGATATCCACGGCAGATGGCGGGTAATGGAGCTGAGCTGTGTCCATGTGAGAAGCTGCAATACCAGACACGGCCTGAGCACAGGGGGGCGCTGCGGAGGGGAGACGGGTGCGGAGAAGGTGCGATCAGGAGAACACCTCAGTAATATCCACGGCAGATGGCGGGTAATGGGGCTGAGCTCTGTCCATGTGAGAAGCTGCAATACCAGACACAGCCTGAGCACAGGGGGGGCGCTGCGGAGGGGAGACGGGTGCGGAGAAGGTGCGATCAGGAGAACACCTCAGTAATATCCACGGCAGATGGCGGGTAATGGGGCTGAGCTGTGTCCATGTGAGAAGCTGCAATACCAGACACGGCCTGAGCACAGGGGGGGCGCTGCGGAGGGGAGACGGGTGCGGAGAAGGTGCGATCAGGAGAACACCTCAGTAATATCCACGGCAGATGGCGGGTAATGGGGCTGAGCTCTGTCCATGTGAGTGAAGCTGCAATACCAGACACGGCCTGAGCACAGGGGGGGCGCTGCGGAGGGGAGACGGGTGCGGAGAAGGTGCGATCAGGAGAACACCTCAGTAATATCCACGGCAGATGGTGGGTAATGGAGCTGAGCTGTGTCCATGTGAGAAGCTGCAATACCAGACACAGCCTGAGCACAGGAGAGGCGCTGCGGAGGGGAGACGGGTGCGGAGAAGGTGCGATCAGGAGAACACCTCAGTAATATCCACGGCAGATGGCGGGTAATGGAGCTGAGCTGTGTCCATGTGAGAAGCTGCAATACCAGACACAGCCTGAGCACAGGGGGGCGCTGCGGAGGGGAGACGGGTGCGGAGAAGGTGCGATCAGGAGAACACCTCAGTAATATCCACGGCAGATGGCGGGTAATGGAGCTGAGCTGTGTCCATGTGAGAAGCTGCAATACCAGACACGGCCTGAGCACAGGGGGGCGCTGCGGAGGGGAGACGGGTGCGGAGGAGGTGCGATCAGGAGAACACCTCAGTAATATCCACGGCAGATGGCGGGTAATGGGGCTGAGCTCTGTCCATGTGAGTGAAGCTGCAATACCAGACACGGCCTGAGCACAGGGGGGGCGCTGCGGAGGGGAGACGGGTGCGGAGGAGGTGCGATCAGGAGAACACCTCAGTAATATCCACGACAGATGGCGGGTAATGGAGCTGAGCTCTGTCCATGTGAGTGAAGCTGCAATACCAGACACGGCCTGAGCACAGGGGGGGCGCTGCGGAGGGGAGACGGGTGCGGAGAAGGTGCGATCAGGAGAACACCTCAGTAATATCTAATGCAGATGGCGGGTAATGGGGCTGAGCTCTGTCCATGTGAGAAGCTGCAATACCAGACACGGCCTGAGCACAGGGGAGGCGCTGCGGAGGGGAGACGGGTGCGGAGAAGGTGCGATCAGGAGAACACCTCAGTAATATCCACGGCAGATGGCGGGTAATGGAGCTGAGCTGTGTCCATGTGAGAAGCTGCAATACCAGACACGGCCTGAGCACAGGGGGGGCGCTGCGGAGGGGAGACGGGTGCGGAGGAGGTGCGATCAGGAGAACACCTCAGTAATATCCACGGCAGATGGCGGGTAATGGAGCTGAGCTGTGTCCATGTGAGAAGCTGCAATACCAGACACGGCCTGAGCACAGGGGGGGCGCTGCGGAGGGGAGACGGGTGCGGAGAAGGTGCGATCAGGAGAACACCTCAGTAATATCCACGGCAGATGGTGGGTAATGGAGCTGAGCTGTGTCCATGTGAGAAGCTGCAATACCAGACACGGCCTGAGCACAGGAGAGGCGCTGCGGAGGGGAGACGGGTGCGGAGAAGGTGCGATCAGGAGAACACCTCAGTAATATCTAATGCAGATGGTGGGTAATGGAGCTGAGCTGTGTCCATGTGAGAAGCTGCAATACCAGACACGGCCTGAGCACAGGGGAGGCGCTGCGGAGGGGAGACGGGTGCGGAGAAGGTGCGATCAGGAGAACACCTCAGTAATATCCACGGCAGATGGCGGGTAATGGGGCTGAGCTGTGTCCATGTGAGAAGCTGCAATACCAGACACGGCCTGAGCACAGGGGAGGCGCTGCGGAGGGGAGACGGGTGCGGAGGAGGTGCGATCAGGAGAACACCTCAGTAATATCCACGGCAGATGGCGGGTAATGGAGCTGAGCTGTGTCCATGTGAGAAGCTGCAATACCAGACACGGCCTGAGCACAGGGGGGGCGCTGCGGAGGGGAGACGGGTGCGGAGAAGGTGCGATCAGGAGAACACCTCAGTAATATCCACGACAGATGGTGGGTAATGGAGCTGAGCTGTGTCCATGTGAGAAGCTGCAATACCAGACACGGCCTGAGCACAGGGGGGGCGCTGCGGAGGGGAGACGGGCGCGGAGAAGGTGCGATCAGGAGAACACCTCAGTAATATCCACGGCAGATGGCGGGTAATGGAGCTGAGCTGTGTCCATGTGAGTGAAGCTGCAATACCAGACACGGCCTGAGCACAGGAGAGGCGCTGCGGAGGGGAGACGGGCGCGGAGAAGGTGCGATCAGGAGAACACCTCAGTAATATCCACGGCAGATGGCGGGTAATGGAGCTGAGCTGTGTCCATGTGAGTGAAGCTGCAATACCAGACACGGCCTGAGCACAGGAGAGGCGCTGCGGAGGGGAGACGGGTGCGGAGAAGGTGCGATCAGGAGAACACCTCAGTGATATCCACGGCAGATGGCGGGTAATGGGGCTGAGTTCTGTCCATGTGAGAAGCTGCAATACCAGACACAGCCTGAGCACAGGGGAGGCGCTGCGGAGGGGAGACGGGTGCGGAGAAGGTGCGATCAGGAGAACACCTCAGTAATATCCACGGCAGATGGCGGGTAATGGAGCTGAGCTGTGTCCATGTGAGAAGCTGCAATACCAGACACGGCCTGAGCACAGGGGGGGCGCTGCGGAGGGGAGACGGGTGCGGAGAAGGTGCGATCAGGAGAACACCTCAGTAATATCCACGACAGATGGCGGGTAATGGAGCTGAGCTGTGTCCATGTGAGTGAAGCTGCAATACCAGACACGGCCTGAGCACAGGAGAGGCGCTGCGGAGGGGAGACGGGTGCGGAGAAGGTGCGATCAGGAGAACACCTCAGTAATATCCACGACAGATGGCGGGTAATGGAGCTGAGCTGTGTCCATGTGAGAAGCTGCAATACCAGACACGGCCTGAGCACAGGGGGGGCGCTGCGGAGGGGAGACGGGCGCGGAGAAGGTGCGATCAGGAGAACACCTCAGTGATATCCACGGCAGATGGCGGGTAATGGGGCTGAGCTGTGTCCATGTGAGAAGCTGCAATACCAGACACGGCCTGAGCACAGGGGAGGCGCTGCGGAGGGGAGACGGGTGCGGAGAAGGTGCGATCAGGAGAACACCTCAGTAATATCCACGACAGATGGCGGGTAATGGAGCTGAGCTGTGTCCATGTGAGAAGCTGCAATACCAGACACAGCCTGAGCACAGGAGAGGCGCTGCGGAGGGGAGACGGGTGCGGAGAAGGTGCGATCAGGAGAACACCTCAGTAATATCCACGGCAGATGGCGGGTAATGGAGCTGAGCTGTGTCCATGTGAGAAGCTGCAATACCAGACACAGCCTGAGCACAGGGGAGGCGCTGCGGAGGGGAGACGGGTGCGGAGAAGGTGCGATCAGGAGAACACCTCAGTAATATCCACGGCAGATGGCGGGTAATGGGGCTGAGCTCTGTCCATGTGAGTGAAGCTGCAATACCAGACACGGCCTGAGCACAGGGGGGGCGCTGCGGAGGGGAGACGGGTGCGGAGGAGGTGCGATCAGGAGAACACCTCAGTAATATCCACGACAGATGGCGGGTAATGGAGCTGAGCTCTGTCCATGTGAGTGAAGCTGCAATACCAGACACGGCCTGAGCACAGGGGGGGCGCTGCGGAGGGGAGACGGGTGCGGAGAAGGTGCGATCAGGAGAACACCTCAGTAATATCTAATGCAGATGGCGGGTAATGGAGCTGAGCTGTGTCCATGTGAGAAGCTGCAATACCAGACACGGCCTGAGCACAGGGGAGGCGCTGCGGAGGGGAGACGGGTGCGGAGGAGGTGCGATCAGGAGAACACCTCAGTAATATCCACGGCAGATGGCGGGTAATGGGGCTGAGCTCTGTCCATGTGAGTGAAGCTGCAATACCAGACACGGCCTGAGCACAGGGGGGGCGCTGCGGAGGGGAGACGGGTGCGGAGGAGGTGCGATCAGGAGAACACCTCAGTAATATCCACGGCAGATGGCGGGTAATGGGGCTGAGCTCTGTCCATGTGAGTGAAGCTGCAATACCAGACACGGCCTGAGCACAGGGGGGGCGCTGCGGAGGGGAGACGGGTGCGGAGGAGGTGCGATCAGGAGAACACCTCAGTAATATCCACGACAGATGGCGGGTAATGGAGCTGAGCTCTGTCCATGTGAGTGAAGCTGCAATACCAGACACGGCCTGAGCACAGGGGGGGCGCTGCGGAGGGGAGACGGGTGCGGAGAAGGTGCGATCAGGAGAACACCTCAGTAATATCTAATGCAGATGGCGGGTAATGGAGCTGAGCTGTGTCCATGTGAGAAGCTGCAATACCAGACACGGCCTGAGCACAGGGGAGGCGCTGCGGAGGGGAGACGGGTGCGGAGAAGGTGCGATCAGGAGAACACCTCAGTAATATCCACGGCAGATGGCGGGTAATGGAGCTGAGCTGTGTCCATGTGAGAAGCTGCAATACCAGACACGGCCTGAGCACAGGGGGGGCGCTGCGGAGGGGAGACGGGTGCGGAGGAGGTGCGATCAGGAGAACACCTCAGTAATATCCACGGCAGATGGCGGGTAATGGAGCTGAGCTGTGTCCATGTGAGAAGCTGCAATACCAGACACGGCCTGAGCACAGGGGGGGCGCTGCGGAGGGGAGACGGGTGCGGAGAAGGTGCGATCAGGAGAACACCTCAGTAATATCCACGGCAGATGGTGGGTAATGGAGCTGAGCTGTGTCCATGTGAGAAGCTGCAATACCAGACACGGCCTGAGCACAGGAGAGGCGCTGCGGAGGGGAGACGGGTGCGGAGAAGGTGCGATCAGGAGAACACCTCAGTAATATCTAATGCAGATGGTGGGTAATGGAGCTGAGCTGTGTCCATGTGAGAAGCTGCAATACCAGACACGGCCTGAGCACAGGGGAGGCGCTGCGGAGGGGAGACGGGTGCGGAGAAGGTGCGATCAGGAGAACACCTCAGTAATATCCACGGCAGATGGCGGGTAATGGAGCTGAGCTGTGTCCATGTGAGAAGCTGCAATACCAGACACGGCCTGAGCACAGGGGGGGCGCTGCGGAGGGGAGACGGGTGCGGAGAAGGTGCGATCAGGAGAACACCTCAGTAATATCCACGGCAGATGGCGGGTAATGGAGCTGAGCTGTGTCCATGTGAGAAGCTGCAATACCAGACACGGCCTGAGCACAGGGGGGGCGCTGCGGAGGGGAGACGGGTGCGGAGAAGGTGCGATCAGGAGAACACCTCAGTAATATCCACGACAGATGGTGGGTAATGGAGCTGAGCTGTGTCCATGTGAGAAGCTGCAATACCAGACACGGCCTGAGCACAGGGGGGGCGCTGCGGAGGGGAGACGGGCGCGGAGAAGGTGCGATCAGGAGAACACCTCAGTAATATCCACGGCAGATGGCGGGTAATGGAGCTGAGCTGTGTCCATGTGAGTGAAGCTGCAATACCAGACACGGGCTGAGCACAGGGGGGGCGCTGCGGAGGGGAGACGGGTGCGGAGAAGGTGCGATCAGGAGAACACCTCAGTAATATCCACGGCAGATGGCGGGTAATGGGGCTGAGCTGTGTCCATGTGAGAAGCTGCAATACCAGACACGGCCTGAGCACAGGGGAGGCGCTGCGGAGGGGAGACGGGTGCGGAGGAGGTGCGATCAGGAGAACACCTCAGTAATATCCACGGCAGATGGCGGGTAATGGAGCTGAGCTGTGTCCATGTGAGAAGCTGCAATACCAGACACGGCCTGAGCACAGGGGAGGCGCTGCGGAGGGGAGACGGGTGCGGAGAAGGTGCGATCAGGAGAACACCTCAGTAATATCCACGGCAGATGGCGGGTAATGGAGCTGAGCTGTGTCCATGTGAGTGAAGCTGCAATACCAGACACGGCCTGAGCACAGGAGAGGCGCTGCGGAGGGGAGACGGGCGCGGAGAAGGTGCGATCAGGAGAACACCTCAGTAATATCCACGGCAGATGGCGGGTAATGGAGCTGAGCTGTGTCCATGTGAGTGAAGCTGCAATACCAGACACGGCCTGAGCACAGGAGAGGCGCTGCGGAGGGGAGACGGGTGCGGAGAAGGTGCGATCAGGAGAACACCTCAGTGATATCCACGGCAGATGGCGGGTAATGGGGCTGAGTTCTGTCCATGTGAGAAGCTGCAATACCAGACACAGCCTGAGCACAGGGGAGGCGCTGCGGAGGGGAGACGGGTGCGGAGAAGGTGCGATCAGGAGAACACCTCAGTAATATCCACGGCAGATGGCGGGTAATGGAGCTGAGCTGTGTCCATGTGAGAAGCTGCAATACCAGACACGGCCTGAGCACAGGGGGGGCGCTGCGGAGGGGAGACGGGTGCGGAGAAGGTGCGATCAGGAGAACACCTCAGTAATATCCACGACAGATGGCGGGTAATGGAGCTGAGCTGTGTCCATGTGAGTGAAGCTGCAATACCAGACACGGCCTGAGCACAGGAGAGGCGCTGCGGAGGGGAGACGGGTGCGGAGGAGGTGTGATCAGGAGAACACCTCAGTAATATCCACGGCAGATGGCGGGTAATGGAGCTGAGCTGTGTCCATGTGAGAAGCTGCAATACCAGACACGGCCTGAGCACAGGGGAGGCGCTGCGGAGGGGAGACGGGTGCGGAGAAGGTGCGATCAGGAGAACACCTCAGTAATATCCACGACAGATGGCGGGTAATGGAGCTGAGCTGTGTCCATGTGAGAAGCTGCAATACCAGACACGGCCTGAGCACAGGGGGGGCGCTGCGGAGGGGAGACGGGTGCGGAGAAGGTGCGATCAGGAGAACACCTCAGTAATATCCACGGCAGATGGCGGGTAATGGAGCTGAGCTCTGTCCATGTGAGAAGCTGCAATACCAGACACGGCCTGAGCACAGGGGGGGCGCTGCGGAGGGGAGACGGGTGCGGAGGAGGTGCGATCAGGAGAACACCTCAGTAATATCCACGGCAGATGGTGGGTAATGGAGCTGAGCTGTGTCCATGTGAGAAGCTGCAATACCAGACACGGCCTGAGCACAGGGGGGGCGCTGCGGAGGGGAGACGGGTGCGGAGAAGGTGCGATCAGGAGAACACCTCAGTAATATCCACGGCAGATGGCGGGTAATGGAGCTGAGCTGTGTCCATGTGAGTGAAGCTGCAATACCAGACACGGCCTGAGCACAGGGGAGGCGCTGCGGAGGGGAGACGGGTGCGGAGAAGGTGCGATCAGGAGAACACCTCAGTAATATCCACGGCAGATGGCGGGTAATGGAGCTGAGCTGTGTCCATGTGAGTGAAGCTGCAATACCAGACACGGCCTGAGCACAGGGGAGGCGCTGCGGAGGGGAGACGGGTGCGGAGAAGGTGCGATCAGGAGAACACCTCAGTGATATCCACGGCAGATGGCGGGTAATGGGGCTGAGCTGTGTCCATGTGAGAAGCTGCAATACCAGACACGGCCTGAGCACAGGAGAGGCGCTGCGGAGGGGAGACGGGTGCGGAGAAGGTGCGATCAGGAGAACACCTCAGTAATATCCACGGCAGATGGCGGGTAATGGAGCTGAGCTGTGTCCATGTGAGAAGCTGCAATACCAGACACAGCCTGAGCACAGGGGGGGCGCTGCGGAGGGGAGACGGGCGCGGAGAAGGTGCGATCAGGAGAACACCTCAGTAATATCCACGGCAGATGGCGGGTAATGGAGCTGAGCTGTGTCCATGTGAGTGAAGCTGCAATACCAGACACGGCCTGAGCACAGGGGGGGCGCTGCGGAGGGGAGACGGGTGCGGAGGAGGTGCGATCAGGAGAACACCTCAGTAATATCCATGGCAGATGGCGGGTAATGGAGCTGAGCTGTGTCCATGTGAGAAGCTGCAATACCAGACACGGCCTGAGCACAGGGGGGGCGCTGCGGAGGGGAGACGGGTGCGGAGAAGGTGCGATCAGGAGAACACCTCAGTAATATCCATGGCAGATGGCGGGTAATGGAGCTGAGCTGTGTCCATGTGAGAAGCTGCAATACCAGACACGGCCTGAGCACAGGGGGGGCGCTGCGGAGGGGAGACGGGTGCGGAGAAGGTGCGATCAGGAGAACACCTCAGTAATATCCACGGCAGATGGCGGGTAATGGAGCTGAGCTGTGTCCATGTGAGTGAAGCTGCAATACCAGACACGGCCTGAGCACAGGAGAGGCGCTGCGGAGGGGAGACGGGTGCGGAGAAGGTGCGATCAGGAGAACACCTCAGTGATATCCACGACAGATGGCGGGTAATGGAGCTGAGCTGTGTCCATGTGAGTGAAGCTGCAATACCAGACACGGCCTGAGCACAGGGGAGGCGCTGCGGAGGGGAGACGGGTGCGGAGAAGGTGCGATCAGGAGAACACCTCAGTAATATCCACGGCAGATGGTGGGTAATGGAGCTGAGCTGTGTCCATGTGAGAAGCTGCAATACCAGACACGGCCTGAGCACAGGGGGGGCGCTGCGGAGGGGAGACGGGTGCGGAGAAGGTGCGATCAGGAGAACACCTCAGTAATATCCACGACAGATGGCGGGTAATGGAGCTGAGCTGTGTCCATGTGAGTGAAGCTGCAATACCAGACACGGCCTGAGCACAGGGGAGGCGCTGCGGAGGGGAGACGGGTGCAGAGAAGGTGCGATCAGGAGAACACCTCAGTAATATCCACGGCAGATGGCGGGTAATGGGGCTGAGTTCTGTCCATGTGAGAAGCTGCAATACCAGACACGGCCTGAGCACAGGGGGGGCGCTGCGGAGGGGAGACGGGTGCAGAGAAGGTGCGATCAGGAGAACACCTCAGTAATATCCACGGCAGATGGCGGGTAATGGGGCTGAGTTCTGTCCATGTGAGAAGCTGCAATACCAGACACGGCCTGAGCACAGGGGAGGCGCTGCGGAGGGGAGACGGGTGCGGAGAAGGTGCGATCAGGAGAACACCTCAGTAATATCCACGGCAGATGGCGGGTAATGGAGCTGAGCTGTGTCCATGTGAGTGAAGCTGCAATACCAGACACGGCCTGAGCACAGGGGAGGCGCTGCGGAGGGGAGACGGGTGCGGAGGAGGTGCGATCAGGAGAACACCTCAGTAATATCCACGGCAGATGGTGGGTAATGGAGCTGAGCTGTGTCCATGTGAGTGAAGCTGCAATACCAGACACGGCCTGAGCACAGGGGAGGCGCTGCGGAGGGGAGACGGGTGCGGAGAAGGTGCGATCAGGAGAACACCTCAGTAATATCCACGGCAGATGGCGGGTAATGGAGCTGAGCTGTGTCCATGTGAGTGAAGCTGCAATACCAGACACAGCCTGAGCACAGGGGGGGCGCTGCGGAGGGGAGACGGGTGCGGAGAAGGTGCGATCAGGAGAACACCTCAGTAATATCCACGGCAGATGGCGGGTAATGGAGCTGAGCTGTGTCCATGTGAGTGAAGCTGCAATACCAGACACAGCCTGAGCACAGGGGAGGCGCTGCGGAGGGGAGACGGGTGCGGAGAAGGTGCGATCAGGAGAACACCTCAGTAATATCCACGGCAGATGGCGGGTAATGGAGCTGAGCTGTGTCCATGTGAGTGAAGCTGCAATACCAGACACGGCCTGAGCACAGGGGAGGCGCTGCGGAGGGGAGACGGGTGCGGAGAAGGTGCGATCAGGAGAACACCTCAGTAATATCCACGGCAGATGGCGGGTAATGGAGCTGAGCTGTGTCCATGTGAGTGAAGCTGCAATACCAGACACGGCCTGAGCACAGGGGAGGCGCTGCGGAGGGGAGACGGGTGCGGAGAAGGTGCGATCAGGAGAACACCTCAGTAATATCTACTGCAGATGGCGGGTAATGGGGCTGAGCTGTGTCCATGTGAGTGGAGCTGCAATACCAGACACGGCCTGAGCACAGGGGAGGCGCTGCGGAGGGGAGACGGGTGCGGGGAAGGTGCGATCAGGAGAACACCTCAGTAATATCCACGGCAGATGGCGGGTAATGGGGCTGAGCTGTGTCCATGTGAGAAGCTGCAATACCAGACACGGCCTGAGCACAGGGGGGGCGCTGCGGAGGGGAGACGGGTGCGGAGAAGGTGCGATCAGGAGAACACCTCAGTAATATCCACGGCAGATGGCGGGTAATGGAGCTGAGCTGTGTCCATGTGAGAAGCTGCAATACCAGACACGGCCTGAGCACAGGGGGGGCGCTGCGGAGGGGAGACGGGTGCGGAGAAGGTGCGATCAGGAGAACACCTCAGTAATATCCACGACAGATGGCGGGTAATGGAGCTGAGCTGTGTCCATGTGAGAAGCTGCAATACCAGACACGGCCTGAGCACAGGGGGGGCGCTGCGGAGGGGAGACGGGTGCGGAGAAGGTGCGATCAGGAGAACACCTCAGTAATATCCACGGCATATGGCGGGTAATGGAGCTGAGCTGTGTCCATGTGAGAAGCTGCAATACCAGACACGGCCTGAGCACAGGGGAGGCGCTGCGGAGGGGAGACGGGTGCGATCAGGAGAACACCTCAGTAATATCTACTGCAGATGGCGGGTAATGGGGCTGAGCTGTGTCCATGTGAGAAGCTGCAATACCAGACACGGCCTGAGCACAGGGGAGGCGCTGCGGAGGGGAGACGGGTGCGGAGAAGGTGTGATCAGGAGAACACCTCAGTAATATCCACGGCAGATGGCGGGTAATGGGGCTGACCTCTGTCCATGTGAGAAGCTGCAATACCAGACACGGCCTGAGCACAGGGGGGGCGCTGCGGAGGGGAGACGGGTGCGGAGAAGGTGTGATCAGGAGAACACCTCAGTAATATCCACGGCAGATGGCGGGTAATGGGGCTGAGCTCTGTCCATGTGAGAAGCTGCAATACCAGACACGGCCTGAGCACAGGGGAGGCGCTGTGTCTGACAAGTAGCAACCACCTTACTCCAATCCTGTAGAAATAAACGGACATTGTCCCCAGCCCCGCCAGTCCCGAGGTTCAGCGCTCGGCGCCTCTCTGTGGGGATAACTGAGAAATACGTCACAAAGGAGAGAGAACAGAGAAACGATAATGAGGAAGTGACAATTACTGTAATTACAATTAAGTCTAAAGAAAAAGAGCATTTCTCACAGCTCAGTGCAAGTATCCCATCACTAGAGATAGCCAACAGTATCTATCTAGAGTTCACACTAGACGTTTCCCTCCGCTCTCTATACATACACATCTGCAGGTTTTACCTCCGCTCTCTATACAGATACATCTGCAGGTTTTACCTCCGCTCTCTATACAGACACATCTGCAGGTTTTCCCTCCGCTCTCTATACAGACACATCTGCAGGTTTATCCCTCCGCTCTCTATACAGACACATCTGCAGGTTTTACCTCCGCTCTCTATACAGACACATCTGCAGGTTTTCCCTCCGCTCTCTATACAGACACATCTGCAGGTTTATCCCTCCGCTCTCTATACATACACATCTGCAGGTTTTACCTCCGCTCTCTATACAGACACATCTGCAGGTTTTCCCTCCCCTCTCTATACAGACACATCTGCAGGTTTTACCTCCGCTCTCTATACAGATACATCTGCAGGTTTTTCCCTCCGCTCTCTATACAGACACATCTGCAGGTTTTACCTCCCCTCTCTATACAGACACATCTGCAGGTTTTACCTCCGCTCTCTATACAGACACATCTGCAGGTTTTACCTCCGCTCTCTATACAGACACATCTGCAGGTTTTACCTCCGCTCTCTATACAGACACATCTGCAGGTTTTTCCCTCCGCTCTCTATACAGACACATCTGCAGGTTTTCCCTCCGCTCTCTATACAGACACATCTGCAGGTTTTTCCCTCCGCTCTCTATACAGACACATCTGCAGGTTTTACCTCCGCTCTCTATACAGACACATCTGCAGGTTTTACCTCCGCTCTCTATACAGACACATCTGCAGGTTTTCCCTCCGCTCTCTATACAGACACATCTGCAGGTTTTACCTCCGCTCTCTATACAGACACATCTGCAAGTTTTACCTCCGCTCTCTATACAGACACATCTGCAGGTTTTCCCTCCCCTCTCTACACAGACACATCTGCAGGTTTTACCTCCCCTCTCTATACAGACACATCTGCAGGTTTTACCTCCGCTCTCTATACAGACACATCTGCAGGTTTTCCCTCCGCTCTCTATATAGACACATCTGCAGGTTTATCCCTCCGCTCTCTATTCAGACACAGCTGCAGGTTTTTCCATCCACTCTCTATACAGACACATCTGCAGGTTTTTCCTCCGCTCTCTATAAAGACACATCTGCAGGCTTTTCCCTCCACTCTCTATACAAACACATCTGCAGGTTTTCCCTCCCTCTCAATACAGACACATCTGCAGGTTTTTCCCTCCGCTCTCTATACAGACACATCTGCAGGTTTTCCCCTCCCTCTCTATACAGACACATCTGCAGATTTTTCCCTCCGCTGTTTACATAGACACATCTGCAGGTTTTTCCCTCCGCTCTTTATATAGACACATCTGCAGTCACTGTGTACAAACATTACATTACTGATCCTGAGTTACATCCTGTATTATACTCCAGAGCTGCACTCACTATTCTGCTGGTGCAGTCACTGTGTACAAACATTACATTACTGATCCTGAGTTACCTCCTGTATTATACTCCAGAGCTGCACTCACTATTCTGCTGGTGCAGTCACTGTGTACATACATTACTGATCCTGAGTTACCTCCTGTATTATACTCCAGAGCTGCACTCACTATTCTGCTGGTGCAGTCACTGTGTACATACATTACTGATCCTGAGTTACCTCCTGTATTTTACTCCAGAGCTGCACTCACTATTCTGCTGGTGCAGTCACTGTGTACATACATTACTGATCCTGAGTTACCTCCTGTATTATACTCCAGAGCTGCACTCACTATTCTGCTGGTGCAGTCACTGTGTACATACATTACTGATCCTGAGTTACCTCCTGTATTTTACTCCAGAGCTGCACTCACTATTCTGCTGGTGCAGTCACTGTGTACATACATTACTGATCCTGAGTTACCTCCTGTATTATACTCCAGAGCTGCACTCACTATTCTGCTGGTGGAGTCACTATGTACATACAGTACATTACTGATCCTGAGTTACCTCCTGTATTATACTCCAGAGCTGCACTCGCTATTCTGCTGGTGCAGTCACTGTGTACATACATTACTGATCCTGAGTTACCACCTGTATTATACTCCAGAGCTGCACTCACTATTCTGCTGGTGCAGTCACTGTGTAAATCCCTTGATAACAGTCCACCTATCACAGCCCTCTTTGTCTTCCCAGCAGTCGCAGGATCTCTCTGCAACGCTCTTCTTCTACAATATAAGATGCATTAGAAAATATCACAGGTTTTCTGCTGCCAACTGCAAATATCAACATCTGCGCCAATGTTTACTCTATAGCTGTTACCAGCAGCGTCTGCCAAGAGGACAGATCCGAGCGCTTACAAGATGTCAGCACTGGGGGAGGGGAGGGGTGCTCTGCTACAGAGGGGGTCACCCTCGCATCTCCTCTGTATTATAATAGTTAGATTCTTGTATAAAGAGAGCAGTATTATAGTAGTTATATTCCTGTATATAAGGGGCAGTATTATAGTAGTTATATTCTTGTACATAGGGGCAATATTATAGTAGTTATATTCTTGTACATAGGGGGCAGTATTATAGTAGTTATATTCTTGTATATAGGGGCAATATTATAGTAGTTATATTCTTGTATATAGGAGCAGTATTATAGTAGTTATATTCTTGTACATAGGGGGCAGTATTATAGTAGTTATATTCTTGTACATAGAGGCAGTATTATAGTAGTTATATTCTTGTACATAGAGGCAGTATTATAGTAGTTATATTCTTGTATATAGGGGCAGTATTATAGTAGTTATATTCTTGTATATAGGGAGCAGTATTATAGTAGTTATATTCTTGTATATAGGGGCAGTATTATAGTAGTTATATTCTTGTACATAGGAGCAGTATTATAGTAGTTATATTCTTGTACATAGGGGCAGTATTATAGTAGTTATATTCCTGTACATAGGGGCAGTATTATAGTAGTTATATTCTTGTACATAGGGAGCAGTATTATAGTAGTTATATTCTTGTACATAGTGGCAGTATTATAGTAGTTATATTCTTGTATATAGGGAGCAGTATTATAGTAGTTATATTCCTGTACATAGGGGCAGTATTATAGTAGTTATATTCTTGTACATAGGGGCAGTATTATAGTAGTTATATTCTTGTACATAGGGGCAATATTATAGTAGTTATATTCTTGTACATAGGAACAGTATTATAGTAGTTATATTCTTGTACATAGGGGCAGTATTATAGTAGTTATATTCTTGTACATACTGTAGGGGCAGTATTATAGTAGTTATATTCTTGTATATAGGGGCAGTATTATAGTAGTTATATTCCTGTATATAGGGGGCAGTATTATAGCAGTTATATTCTTGTACATAGGGGGCAGTATTATAGTAGTTATATTCTTGTACATAGGGGCAGTAATATAGTAGTTATATTCTTGTATATAGGGGCAGTATTATAGTAGTTATATTCCTGTACATAGGGGCAGTATTATAGTAGTTATATTCCTGTATATAGGGGGCAGTATTATAGTAGTTATATTCTTGTATATGGGGGGCAGTATTATAGTAGTTATATTCTTGTACATAGGAGCAGTATTATAGTAGTTATATTCTTGTACATAGAGGCAGTATTATAGTAGTTATATTCTTGTACATAGAGGCAGTATTATAGTAGTTATATTCTTGTATATAGGGGCAGTATTATAGTAGTTATATTCTTGTATATAGGGAGCAGTATTATAGTAGTTATATTCTTGTATATAGGGGCAGTATTATAGTAGTTATATTCTTGTACATAGGAGCAGTATTATAGTAGTTATATTCTTGTACATAGGGGCAGTATTATAGTAGTTATATTCCTGTACATAGGGGCAGTATTATAGTAGTTATATTCTTGTACATAGGGAGCAGTATTATAGTAGTTATATTCTTGTACATAGTGGCAGTATTATAGTAGTTATATTCTTGTATATAGGGAGCAGTATTATAGTAGTTATATTCCTGTACATAGGGGCAGTATTATAGTAGTTATATTCTTGTACATAGGGGCAGTATTATAGTAGTTATATTCTTGTACATAGGGGCAATATTATAGTAGTTATATTCTTGTACATAGGAACAGTATTATAGTAGTTATATTCTTGTACATAGGGGCAGTATTATAGTAGTTATATTCTTGTACATACTGTAGGGGCAGTATTATAGTAGTTATATTCTTGTATATAGGGGCAGTATTATAGTAGTTATATTCCTGTATATAGGGGGCAGTATTATAGCAGTTATATTCTTGTACATAGGGGGCAGTATTATAGTAGTTATATTCTTGTACATAGGGGCAGTAATATAGTAGTTATATTCTTGTATATAGGGGCAGTATTATAGTAGTTATATTCCTGTACATAGGGGCAGTATTATAGTAGTTATATTCCTGTATATAGGGGGCAGTATTATAGTAGTTATATTCTTGTATATGGGGGGCAGTATTATAGTAGTTATATTCTTGTACATAGGAGCAGTATTATAGTAGTTATATTCTTGTACATAGGAGCAGTATTATAGTAGTTATATTCTTGTATATAGGGAGCAGTATTATAGTAGTTATATTCTTGTACATAGGGGCAGTATTATAGTAGGTATATTCTTGTACATAAGGGCAGTATTATAGTAGTTATATTCTTGTACATAGGGGCAGTATTATAGTAGTTATATTCTTGTATATAGGGAGCAGTATTATAGTAGTTATATTCTTCTACATAGGAGGCAGTATTATAGTAGTTATATTCTTGTACATAGGAGGCAGTATTATAGCAGTTATATTCTTGTACATAGGAGCAGTATTATAGTAGTTATATTTTTGTATATAGGGGCAGTATTATAGTAGTTATATTCTTGTACATAGGGACAGTATTATAGTAGTTATATTCTTGTACAAAGGAACAGAATTATAGTAGTTATATTCTTGTACATAGGGGCAGTAATATAGTAGTTATATTCTTGTATATATGAGCAGTATTATAGTAGTTATATTCTTGTACATAGGGGCAGTATTATAGTAGTTATATTCTTGTACATAGGGGCAATATTATAGTAGTTATATTCTTGTACATAGGGGCAGTAATATAGTAGTTATATTCTTGTACATAGGAGCAGTATTATAGTAATTATATTCTTGTACATAGGGGCAGTATTATAGTAGTTATATTCTTGTACATAGGGGGCAGTATTATAGTAGTTATATTCTTGTACATAGGGGGCAGTATTATAGTAGTTATATTCTTGTACATAGGGGCAGTATTATTGTAGTTATATTCTTGTACATAGGGGGCAGTATTATAGTAGTTATATTCTTGTACATAGGGGGCAGTATTATAGTGGTTATATTCTTGTACATAGGGGCAGTATTATAGTAGTTATATTCTTGTACATAGGGGCAATATTATAGTAATTATATTCTTGTACATAGGAGCAGTATTATAGTAATTATATTCTTGTACATAGGGGCAGTATTATAGTAGTTATATTCTTGTACATAGGGGCAGTATTATAGTAGTTATATTCTTGTACATAGGGGGCAGTATTATAGTGGTTATATTCTTGTACATAGGGGCAGTATTATAGTAGTTATATTCTTGTACATAGGGGCAATATTATAGTAGTTATATTCTTGTACATAGGGGGCAGTATTATAGTAGTTATATTCTTGTAAATAGGGGGCAGTATTATAGTGGTTATATTCTTGTACATAGGGGCAGTATTATAGTGGTTATATTCTTGTACATAGGGGGCAGTATTATAGTAGTTATATTCTTGTACATAGGGGGCAGTATTATAGTAGTTATATTCTTGTACATAGGGGGCAGTATTATAGTAGTTATATTCTTGTACATAGGGGCAGTATTATAGTAGTTATATTCTTGTACATAGGGAGCAGTATTATAGTGGTTATATTCTTGTACATAGGAGCAGTATTATAGTAGTTATATTCTTGTATATAGGGAGCAGTATTATAGTGGTTATATTCTTGTACATAGGAGCAGTATTATAGTGGTTATATTCTTGTACATAGGAGCAGTATTATAGTAGTTATATTCTTGTATATAGGGGGCAGTATTATAGTGGTTATATTCTTGTACATAGGGGGCAGTATTATAGTAGTTATATTCTTGTACATAGGGGCAGTATTATAGTAGTTATATTCTTGTACATAGGGAGCAGTATTATAGTGGTTATATTCTTGTACATAGGAGCAGTATTATAGTAGTTATATTCTTGTATATAGGGAGCAGTATTATAGTGGTTATATTCTTGTACATAGGAGCAGTATTATAGTAGTTATATTCTTGTACATAGGGAGCAGTATTATAGTGGTTATATTCTTGTACATAGGAGCAGTATTATAGTAGTTATATTCCTGTACATAGGGGGCAGTATTATAGTAGTTATACTCTTGTATATAGGAGCAGTATTATAGTAGTTATATTCTTGTATATAGGGGCAGTATTATAGTAGTTATATTCTTGTACATAGGAGGCAGTATTATAGTAGTTATATTCTTGTACATAGGGGGCAGTATTATAGTAGTTATACTCTTCTACATAGGGGCAGTATTATAGCAGTTATATTCTTGTACATAGGGGGCATTATTATAGTAGTTATATTCTTGTACATAGGGGCAGTATTATAGTAGTTATATTCTTGTACATAGGGGGCAGTATTATAGTAGTTATATTCTTGTACATAGGAGGCAGTATTATAGTAGTTATATTCTTGTACATAGGGGGCAGTATTATAGTAGTTATATTCTTGTACATAGGGGCAGTATTATAGTAGTTATATTCTTGTACATAGGGGGCAGTATTATAGTAGTTATATTCTTGTACATAGGAGGCAGTATTATAGTAGTTATATTCTTGTACATAGGGGCAGTATTATAGCAGTTATATTCTTGTATATAGGGGCAGTATTATAGTAGTTATATTCTTGTACATAGGGGCAGTATTATAGTAGTTATATTCTTGTACATAGGGGCAGTATTATAGTAGTTATATTCTTGTACATAGGGGCAGTATTATAGTAGTTATATTCTTGTACATAGGGGGCAGTATTATAGTAGTTATATTCTTGTATATAGGGAGCAGTATTATAGTAGTTATATTCCTGTACATAGGGGCAGTATTATAGTAGTTATATTCCTGTACATAGGGGCAGTATTATAGTAGTTATATTCTTGTACATAGGGAGCAGTATTATAGTAGTTATATTCTTGTACATAGTGGCAGTATTATAGTAGTTATATTCTTGTATATAGGGAGCAGTATTATAGTAGTTATATTCCTGTACATAGGGGCAGTATTATAGTAGTTATATTCTTGTACATAGGGGCAGTATTATAGTAGTTATATTCTTGTACATAGGGGCAATATTATAGTAGTTATATTCTTGTACATAGGAACAGTATTATAGTAGTTATATTCTTGTACATAGGGGCAGTATTATAGTAGTTATATTCTTGTACATACTGTAGGGGCAGTATTATAGTAGTTATATTCTTGTATATAGGGGCAGTATTATAGTAGTTATATTCCTGTATATAGGGGGCAGTATTATAGCAGTTATATTCTTGTACATAGGGGGCAGTATTATAGTAGTTATATTCTTGTACATAGGGGCAGTAATATAGTAGTTATATTCTTGTATATAGGGGCAGTATTATAGTAGTTATATTCCTGTACATAGGGGCAGTATTATAGTAGTTATATTCCTGTATATAGGGGGCAGTATTATAGTAGTTATATTCTTGTATATGGGGGGCAGTATTATAGTAGTTATATTCTTGTACATAGGAGCAGTATTATAGTAGTTATATTCTTGTACATAGGAGCAGTATTATAGTAGTTATATTCTTGTATATAGGGAGCAGTATTATAGTAGTTATATTCTTGTACATAGGGGCAGTATTATAGTAGGTATATTCTTGTACATAAGGGCAGTATTACAGTAGTTATATTCTTGTACATAGGGGCAGTATTATAGTAGTTATATTCTTGTATATAGGGAGCAGTATTATAGTAGTTATATTCTTCTACATAGGAGGCAGTATTATAGTAGTTATATTCTTGTACATAGGAGGCAGTATTATAGCAGTTATATTCTTGTACATAGGAGCAGTATTATAGTAGTTATATTTTTGTATATAGGGGCAGTATTATAGTAGTTATATTCTTGTACATAGGGACAGTATAGTAGTTATATTCTTGTACAAAGGAACAGAATTATAGTAGTTATATTCTTGTACATAGGGGCAGTAATATAGTAGTTATATTCTTGTATATATGAGCAGTATTATAGTAGTTATATTCTTGTACATAGGGGCAGTATTATAGTAGTTATATTCTTGTACATAGGGGCAATATTATAGTAGTTATATTCTTGTACATAGGGGCAGTAATATAGTAGTTATATTCTTGTACATAGGAGCAGTATTATAGTAATTATATTCTTGTACATAGGGGCAGTATTATAGTAGTTATATTCTTGTACATAGGGGGCAGTATTATAGTAGTTATATTCTTGTACATAGGGGGCAGTATTATAGTAGTTATATTCTTGTACATAGGGGCAGTATTATTGTAGTTATATTCTTGTACATAGGGGGCAGTATTATAGTAGTTATATTCTTGTACATAGGGGGCAGTATTATAGTGGTTATATTCTTGTACATAGTGGCAGTATTATAGTAGTTATATTCTTGTACATAGGGGCAATATTATAGTAATTATATTCTTGTACATAGGAGCAGTATTATAGTAATTATATTCTTGTACATAGGGGCAGTATTATAGTAGTTATATTCTTGTACATAGGGGCAGTATTATAGTAGTTATATTCTTGTACATAGGGGGCAGTATTATAGTGGTTATATTCTTGTACATAGGGGCAGTATTATAGTAGTTATATTCTTGTACATAGGGGCAATATTATAGTAGTTATATTCTTGTACATAGGGGGCAGTATTATAGTAGTTATATTCTTGTAAATAGGGGGCAGTATTATAGTGGTTATATTCTTGTACATAGGGGCAGTATTATAGTGGTTATATTCTTGTACATAGGGGGCAGTATTATAGTAGTTATATTCTTGTACATAGGGGGCAGTATTATAGTAGTTATATTCTTGTACATAGGGGGCAGTATTATAGTAGTTATATTCTTGTACATAGGGGCAGTATTATAGTAGTTATATTCTTGTACATAGGGAGCAGTATTATAGTGGTTATATTCTTGTACATAGGAGCAGTATTATAGTAGTTATATTCTTGTATATAGGGAGCAGTATTATAGTGGTTATATTCTTGTACATAGGAGCAGTATTATAGTGGTTATATTCTTGTACATAGGAGCAGTATTATAGTAGTTATATTCTTGTATATAGGGGGCAGTATTATAGTGGTTATATTCTTGTACATAGGGGGCAGTATTATAGTAGTTATATTCTTGTACATAGGGGCAGTATTATAGTAGTTATATTCTTGTACATAGGGAGCAGTATTATAGTGGTTATATTCTTGTACATAGGAGCAGTATTATAGTAGTTATATTCTTGTATATAGGGAGCAGTATTATAGTGGTTATATTCTTGTACATAGGAGCAGTATTATAGTAGTTATATTCTTGTACATAGGGAGCAGTATTATAGTGGTTATATTCTTGTACATAGGAGCAGTATTATAGTAGTTATATTCCTGTACATAGGGGGCAGTATTATAGTAGTTATACTCTTGTATATAGGAGCAGTATTATAGTAGTTATATTCTTGTATATAGGGGCAGTATTATAGTAGTTATATTCTTGTACATAGGAGGCAGTATTATAGTAGTTATATTCTTGTACATAGGGGGCAGTATTATAGTAGTTATACTCTTCTACATAGGGGCAGTATTATAGCAGTTATATTCTTGTACATAGGGGGCATTATTATAGTAGTTATATTCTTGTACATAGGGGCAGTATTATAGTAGTTATATTCTTGTACATAGGGGGCAGTATTATAGTAGTTATATTCTTGTACATAGGAGGCAGTATTATAGTAGTTATATTCTTGTACATAGGGGGCAGTATTATAGTAGTTATATTCTTGTACATAGGGGCAGTATTATAGTAGTTATATTCTTGTACATAGGGGGCAGTATTATAGTAGTTATATTCTTGTACATAGGAGGCAGTATTATAGTAGTTATATTCTTGTACATAGGGGCAGTATTATAGCAGTTATATTTTTGTATATAGGGGCAGTATTATAGTAGTTATATTCTTGTACATAGGGGCAGTATTATAGTAGTTATATTCTTGTACATAGGGGCAGTATTATAGTAGTTATATTCTTGTACATAGGGGCAGTATTATAGTAGTTATATTCTTGTACATAGGGGGCAGTATTATAGTAGTTATATTCTTGTACATGGGGCAGTATTATAGTAGTTCTATTCTTGTATATAGGGGCAGTATTATAGTAGTTATATTCTTGTACATAGGGGCAGTATTATAGTAGTTATATTCTTGTACATAGGGGGCAGTATTATAGTAGTTATATTCTTCTATATAGGAGCAGTATTATAGTAGTTATATTCTTGTACATAGGGGCAGTATTATAGTAGTTATATTCTTGTACATAGGGGCAGTATTATAGTAGTTATATTCTTGTACATAGGGGCAGTATTATAGTAGTTATATTCTTGTACATAGGGGCAGTATTATAGTAGTTATATTCTTGTACATAGGGGCAGTATTATAGTAGTTATATTCTTGTACATAGGGGCAGTATTATAGCAGTTATATTCTTGTACATAGGGGCAGTATTATAGTAGTTATATTCTTGTACATAGGGGCAGTATTATAGTAGTTATATTCTTGTACATAGGAGCAGTATTATAGTAGTTATATTCTTGTACATAGGGGCAGTATTATAGTAGTTATATTCTTGTACATAGGGGCAGTATTATAGTAGTTATATTCTTCTACATAGGGGCAGTATTATAGTAGTTATATTCTTGTACATAGGGGCAGTATTATAGTAGTTATATTCTTGTACATAGGGGCAGTATTATAGTAGTTATATTCTTGTACATGGGGGCAATATTATAGTAGTTATATTCTTGTACATAGGGGGCAGTATTATAGTAGTTATATTCTTGTACATAGGAGCAGTATTATAGTAGTTATATTCTTGTACATAGGAGGCAGTATTATAGTAGTTATATTCTTGTACGTAGGAGGCAGTATTATAGTAGTTATATTCTTGCACATAGGGGCAGTATTATAGTAGTTATATTCTTGTACATAGGAGGCAGTATTATAGTAGTTATATTCTTGTACATAGGAGCAGTATTATAGCAGTTATATTCTTGTACATAGGGGGCAGTATTATAGTAGTTATATTCTTGTACATAGGGGGCAGTATTATAGTAGTTATATTCTTGTAAATAGCGGCAGTATTATAGTAGTTATATTCTTGTTCATAGGTGCAGTATTATAGTAGTTATATTCTTGTACATAGGAGCAGTATTATAGTAGTTATATTCTTGTACATAGGAGCAGTATTATAGCAGTTATATTCTTGTACATAGGGAGCAGTATTATAGTAGTTATATTCTTGTACATAGGGGTAGTATTATAGTAGTTATATTCTTGTACATAGGGGGCAGTATTATAGTAGTTATATTCTTGTACATAGGAGGCAGTATTATAGTAGTTATATTCTTGTACATAGGAGCAGTATTATAGCAGTTATATTCTTGTACATAGGGGTAGTATTATAGTAGTTATATTCTTGTACATAGGGGTAGTATTATAGTAGTTATATTCTTGTACATAGGGGGCAGTATTATAGTAGTTATATTCTTGTACATAGGAGGCAGTATTATAGTAGTTATATTCTTGTACATAGGGGTAGTATTATAGTAGTTATATTCTTGTACATAGGGGGCAGTATTATAGTAGTTATATTCTTGTACATAGGAGGCAGTATTATAGTAGTTATATTCTTGTACATAGGGGGCAGTATTATAGTAGTTATATTCTTGCACATAGGGGCAGTATTATAGTAGTTATATTCTTGTACATAGGAGGCAGTATTATAGTAGTTATATTCTTGTACATAGGAGCAGTATTATAGCAGTTATATTCTTGTACATAGGGGGCAGTATTATAGTAGTTATATTCTTGTACATAGGAGCAGTATTATAGCAGTTATATTCTTGTACATAGGGGGCAGTATTATGGTGTATTATCTGGGTAGTGTATGTCTTGTATTTTCCTTTCTCGCTGCAGTTGATGTAATGAGGGCTCAGTTATTGCTGTTGGAGCAGGCGGTGATGGAGAGGTCACTTTGCAGTGTATTGCGGTAGAATAATGGCTGTGGTGATGACGGTCTGTGCTTTATGAGATGTTTGGGTTCGCTGTGACACGGAGGAATTATTTCAGTAATGTGTTGTGTGTGGAATCCGTCCTGAGGTCCATCCTCAGCGCAGATATGACGGCGGGATTATATCGCCGTTCGAGGCTCTGGGTCTGTCACATTAGAATGATAATTATTGCCTGCTGTGGACTGCAGCTGTTACTTTGTGTTAAAATTGTGCTACTTTTTTCCCAAACTGTGGGTATAAGGCTGACGTGAGCTTGTGTTCTCTGCTATCAGCCAGTATCATGATCATCAAGGAGGGCTCTTGTAGTAAGGATATACTTGGAGCAGATTTCAGCCTTCAGCACGGGGGATGTCTTAGCTGCGTTCTCTCTGATACAATACGGCTGCGGAGTAAATCTGCTTCGTTTATTTCGGTTGGGACCATGGATTTTTCTATGTTATAAATTGTGGTGATATGAAAAAAAGTAATATGTAAAACTTTCCAAGAATAAAGTATTTAATGTTTTGTGTATAAACGGAGCCTTGAGCCAAGCAAAACATCTGGAGGATCTGTCGTATAAACTCGTTACTGGGAGAGGATAATGATGGGATCAGAGTCATGTGCGGAAATGGATGGAGCGGTCCGGTATGTGCTGTGGTCGGGATGTGCTGCCACTCGTAGCTGTAGGATGCCGTCCTTGTAGTCACACTAATGAATTAGATTCAAAAGGGACCAAAGACCCCTTTAAGATATGGAGACTCCAACACTATAAAAATCATGTGGAGGCCAGAGGAGGGCGGTAGGTAAGATTGCAAATCAGAAAGCAGGAGTTTACATTTGCTCTGTTGGGCACCGCTATGGGTACCACATGTATGCCAGTTGTCACATGCTATATGCCATTGTTATGGTTTTCTTAGACTTCCAGAAAAGAGATGTTGCAATGTTTAAGCAGATTAAAGGTATTTCTTTTGGGACTTCTATCCGTTTCATGAAGGTTACAATATTTATTGTTCTGTTTATGGCATGTCATATTCATTAAGAGGCTGCCGATCCTTCCTGTTCCTGAGATGTTTTATGGTGCAGTGGTATTTTTTATTTAGCAGCTGCAGGGTTTGTTCCCGCAACTAGCATGTCATATGGCACTGCTATGGTTCGTATCCAAGGGCTTTGGTGTTTGTTGCTGGGTCAAGTATTTTTCTGGCACTGCTGTGGGTCAAAGGTGTATGGTTAGGCTGCTTTCACACTACGTCTTTTTAACATGCGTCCTGAACGTTTTTTTGCTGCAAAAGCGGATCCTGCTTTTACAGCAAAAAACGCATGCAAACGCATGTGTTACTTTGCAGGATCCTGTCACTGGATGTTTAGGGGCGGGCATTGGAGTCATGTGATCGGGAGTGATGGGAACTAAACGTGCCAGACTGGGAGCCGGCTTCTTACAACTGCGGAGGTTCGTAACCAAGGTAAACATCGGGTATACTTGCTTGGATACCCGATATTTACTTTGGTTACTAGCGTCTGCAGCTGCTAGGAGCCGGGCTCCCTGCACACGTTACCAACGTAAACATCGGGTAACTAAGATAAGTGGTTACCCGATATTTACCTTGGTTACGAGTGTCCGCAGCTCTCAGGTGGAGGAGAGTGGAGAGAGAGGGAGGGGGTGAGACAGAGAGGGAGGAGAGAGAGGGACTGATCACGCGAGACTGGTTCTGGGCATGCTCAGTAGAGCAAGCAGGATCCTGTCTATCAGCACGCCAGCGATCACATGCGTTTGCATGCTGTTTAGTCAGGATCCAGCGATTTGCAGTATTTGGACGCAGCTCAAAAACGCTACATGTAGCGTTTTTGAAAGATGTTAAAAAACTGCAAGTCGCTGGATCCTCACTAGAACGCACGCAAACGCAGGTGAACACATGTTAACGCGAGTCCATTGCAAATGCATTGAAATGAAAACGCATTTGCACTGGATCCGTTTCTGCGTTAAAAAGACGTTCAGGACGCATGTTAAAAAGACGTGTGAAAGCTGCCTAATCTGCATATGGCACTGCTATTTACTTTAGGTGCTGCAGTATGTTCCTATGTTTGGTTTGTAATGTGACACTGTGATGTGCTGTAGTTTGTGTTCCCATGTCATATGTTTGGCACTGCCGTGGGTATCATCAAAGGATTGCAATCTCCTGCATGTGGCATGTCAGTGGCGCTCCTAGCTATTGTAGGGTCTGCACATTTTGTTCCTGATGCTCACATGTTATGTGGCACCGCTATAGGTCCTTCCTAGGTCCTACACTTTGTTCCTGAGGCTCATGTGTTATGTGGCACTGCTATGGGTCTTATTTAGGTGTAGAATTGTTAGCTCCTGTGTATCACATATTGTGTGGCACCACTATGGGTCTTATTAAGGTGGAGAATTGTTAGCTCCTGTGTATCACATATTGTGTGGCATGGCTACAAATCTTGGCACTGACCTTGTGTCTGGTGTGTTATGCGGCAATGCTATGGATCCTTCTTAGGTCCTAAAATTTGTTACTGAGGCTCACATGTTATATGGCACTGCTATGGGTCCTCCTTAGGTCCTAAATCTTGTTCCTGAGTCTCATGTATTATATGGCACTGCTATGGGTCCTTTTTAGGTCCTAAGGTTTGTTCCTGAGGCTCATGTGTTATATGGAATTGCTGTGGGTCCTTTTTAGGTCCTAAAGTTTGTTCCGGAGGCTGATGTGTTTTGTGGCACCGCTATGGGTCTTATTTAGGTGCTGAATTGTTTGCTCCTGTGTATCATGTTGTGTGGCATTGCTGTGAATCTTGGCACTGACTGTTTGCTTTTGGGTCTGGCGTGTTATGTGGCACTGCTATGGGTCCTCTTTAGGTGCCACTTGTTTGTTAAGGTGTCTTTCATGTTATGTTGTGCTGCTATATGTCCTCTTTAGCTCCTGTGTCTTGCTTGTATGTTATGTGGCACTTCTATTCGCCACACAACAGGTTTGCAGTTTCAGTACCTGCATATGGCATGTTTGTGGCACCGCTGTGGGTCCTATCAGTCCCCAAATGGAAGGGGCACAGAATTAGACTCCATAGAGAGTGCACAACATGGCACCATTGGTCGTGTGTTGGAGATTCTGAGTGATTGACATTTTCGGAGATCTTTTTTTTTGTATAGAACATCAAAGAGATGCCGGATTCATCATTTTTGGTAGACGGATCTGTGCCTTGACATCAAGGGGCTTCTTCTACAGTAAGTGTCCAAAAATGATCTTCCCCTTTATCTACGAGTTGTGAGAGCTTCTTTCCTCGCTGATCTTTGGTGTAGCACATAAAGCGCCTGCAGATCCCTCAGATACAAAGTGTGGAAAGTGATGGTAACGAGCGCTGACAAGCAGACTGCCGGGCGTGAAAAGATTGACCGCAACAGACTGAACATGTAATGGAGCTTCTCTACTGGTGACACGAAGACCATCTCATCTACGAGACTCGGTCACTGCTGTCCCAGAACAGTCCAGAAAATCGTGGACCTGTGGGACAAGAAATCCAAAACTCACACCCAACAGGCAGCAACATAGCTTCAGAGCGTTACATGCCCCGACGGGGAAAGTGGAACAATTATTGATATTGATGGTGCTAATAACGTCACCGAGTCACGCACTGAAGACAAGGGACATTGCCGGAAATCGCTTCCTTTTCACTTTCCTGCTCTCTTCCTCCTCTGCTCAGTGTTGCCCCCTAGTGGACAGTTCTGGGTCACACAGTTGGTTTCCTTTTTTTGCTTATTCGGCCTCTGGATTTCCCTTTCTGACCCCCCTTGCATTCCGCAGCACCGACCTCTCGGCCATAGCGATGCGGATCTCCGGGTTCGGACATCTGTCGGGCTGTCGTTAGTTGAGTGACACATTTTTAGTGCACTAAATTAGAACAAGACATTAATAGACACAAAAGTCAATCATGATAAAGAGCTAACGACATCCCGCGACTGAAGTCTCCCAATAACGCTGCCTATTAAAGGGCCGGATGTGTAATCTGCCGATCGATGGCTCAATGTCAGGCTTATTGGAGTAAGAGGGCAAGAAAATTAAATCTGGAAAATGATCTAATAAGTCAATTGTACATGATGCAGATTGACAACCATGAAGGACCATTACGGTGCCCGTGGAGGTTGTCGCCCGACTCTCCATGGCCTTGTAGTTTCCATGGTTATGTAGATTCAATGGAGTATTCCAGTGTGTAGAGGTTATGGGATGGGTGAGAATTGTTACATCGGGGAAGGACATCAATTAGTCTTGGGTCCTCATTATTCCTTTGTTCTATTCTGACTGTGAGACCAGGGACATGGGGCGACGAATAGAGCATCTAGTTGCGCATGCGCATTGTGCCCAACTGCTACATTTACAGTTGGCACAAGCGCAGTGAACCGATTATCCCTGCTGACTTTATATACGGCATGCTCTGTATGGAGCAGAAGGTCGCATGTGCAACCTGCAGCGCCAGTATTCTCCAACCAGGGAAGCAGGAGGTGAGAGCAGTGAATCTCTTTCTGGTCTCCGCTAGTCATCCCATGGCCACCGGACCTCGGCCACCAGAACTTGGTTACAACACTAGGTGTTCATGTTCTCTGCTGCTCCATTTTAAGTCACAGATGTAGATTACCAAGTAAAATGCTGCACTCTGCTTACTTTGTCTATCCAGTGTAGCATGCACAGAATTGCACAGAATGGCGCAGGGGCAATGTAGAGTTCCATGGATCTCCTTCTGGTCACATCTTGCCACCAGAGAGAAGTCAGTATCCTCATTCTCCCATAGCCTACCCCCGATCGCAAGACGTCAGTCACCAGAAGAATGGACCGCTGGCTGCGCATGCACAAGGATGAACAGCTTGCTGCGCATGCACAAGAATGAACCGCTGGCTGCGCATGCACAAGGATGAACAGCTTGCTGCGCATGCACAAGAATGAACCGCTGGCTGCGCATGCACAAGAATGAACCGCTGGCTGCGCATGCAGAAGAATGAACAACTGGCTGTGCATGCACAATAATTAACAGCTGGCTACGCATGCACAAGAATGAACCACTGGCTGCTCATGCACAAGAATTAACCGCTGGCTGCACATGCACAAGAATGAACCGCTGACTGCGCATGCACAAGAATGAACCGCTGGCTGCGCTTGCACAAGGATGAACCGCTGGCTGCGCATGCACAAGAATTAACCGCTGGCTGCGCATGCACAAGAAGGAACCTCTGGCTGCGCATGCACAAGAATGAACCTCTGGCTGCACATGCACAAGAATGAACTGCTGGCTGCGCATGCACAAGAATGATCCGCTGGCTGCACATGCACAATAATTAACAGCTGGCTGCGCATGCACAAGAATGAACTGCTGGCTGCTCATGCACAAGAATGAATCGCTGGCTGCGCATGCACAACAATGAACCGCTGGCTGCGCATGCACAAGAATGATCTGCTAGCTGCACATACACAAGACGCTGGCTGCGCATGCACACTGTACACTATTGCACCGTTCTAAGTCTGTGGCACAGAGAAAGATAGGCAGCAATTGTCATGTGTTCATTGCCATAAACTTAGAATGCAGTAGCAGGGCACAATGCGCATGCGCGACCAGCGGCTCCGCCAGGACTTTATGCGCTTAGTTACAGAACATCTCTGGTTCAGGCTTTACAGACAGCGGGTCATAAAGATGAAAATGAGCAGAGAAGAGCGATGACAGCTCCTGACACCTCCAGTATGTGGGAATGAGTCAGACCCGGCCGGGCGCAGACGTGTCCCATCAGCACATTAATCTAGTCTAATGTGACAAGTCAGTGCACGCGTCTTACGGTGACTCAGACGATCGTGGTCTTTACATGGGGAATAAGATGTACAGGAGGCGATTCTCATCATCCTCCGCCGCTAACACCACGGTCATAAAATCCAAGTCTACCGTCTGCAAACCCGAGAGAAAAAGCAAAGAAACACTGAAGGAAAGGCCACCAATTCATGAATGGGATGCAAGGCCGAGAAATACACAGGGGGCAGACGTAGGGGCAGACGAAGGGACCGCCAAAGAGGCAGAAATAGGGGGACGTAGGGTCAAATGTAGGGGCAGACATGGGGACAAAGGAGCAGGCATGGGGATGTAGGGGAGGATGTAGGGACATAGAGGCAGATGTACAGACAGACAAGGACATAGGGGCAGATTTAGGGACATAGGGTCAGATGTAGGGGCAGACACAGGGATATAGGGTCAGATGTAGGGGCAGACATGAGGTCATAGGGGCAGACATAGGGGTGTAGGGGCACATGTAGAGGCCGACATAGAGACGTAGAGGCAGATGAAGGTACTGATGAAGATGCACACATGAGGACATAGGGTCAGACGTGGAGACATAGGGACCAACGAAGAGGCAGACGTAGGAACATAAGGGAAGACGTGGGACGTAGAGACTGGCGAACAGACAGACGTGGAGACGTACGGACTCACAAACAGACAGATGTGGGGACATAGGGGCAGACGTGGAGGCGTAGGGACTGATGAACAGACAGACGTGGGACGTAGGGGCAAATATGGGGCCAGACGTAGCAATTTAGAGGCAAACGTAGCGACGTAGAAGAAGTAAGGATGAAGGGGCTGATGCAGGGACATAGCGGCAGACGTGGGGCCGTAGGGGCAAACATTTGGACAAAAGGGGGGAAGTAGAGGCAGACCTGGGGACATCGGGACTTAGGGGCAGACATGGAGTCATAGGGGTGGAAGAGATAAGGAGAAATAGGCTGACACGGGAACGTAGGGGCAGACATTGGGATGTAGTTGCAGACATGGGGACTTAGGGGCTGACACGGGATCATTGTGACAGACGTAGAGACGTTGGGGAGAAGTAGGATTGAAGGGGCAGTGGTATGCACGTTGGGGCCGACATGTAGGGTCATGTACTTCAGATGGATCCTGTAGAAGCTTCTCCCGACCATTCCTGACTGTCATCATTCGCGGCATCATTAGACTGCGTCACCTGTGATTGTTACAATCAGTGGTGCCTGATCCTAGGATAGTCTCATTGCCCGCGCCAGCCTCCGCAGCATCCTGGCAATCGAGCCCACACGATCTATGCTACGTCCGATGCATCACGAGTCGTAGACAGTTGTTTTTACAGGAAAAAGAATGAGAAGCAAAGTAAATTGCGCCTCCACTCGCCCTGTAAACCGCTTTTATTGGAATTTTAGCTCATAGTACACCGCTATATAAAAACAAGACAATATTCCCATATACAGTCCAAATAATGCCGCCATATAGTACTAAGACAAAATTACCACGTACTGACCCATTATACCGCCATATAGTACTCCTTTTCCCCCGTCCCCTCCATAGCTTATAGTTTTTATGAAATCACATCAGAGCTGGATATAACGCTGACAGCTGCAGAATCAATGAGACTGAGAGATGGATACATGTAGGAGCCTATAATGGCAGATGAACAGCGCTGGCACCATTCAGCCTCCAACCCAGAGGAATAGCGGATAATAGACGCTGAGTGCCATCAGCCGCAGTCCTGGCTTCCACCTGCATCACTGGTATCTGCATGTCTAATATATACACCAAGCTCAACAGTTGTTTTCTACTTTTCATTTCCTTTTGCCTCGTAAATCCAGCTCCTCTTGTCATCTGCTAAACCTACATTTCCCAGTAGCACCCTGCTCCTCCTCAGTGCTTCAGGCCCCTCTGCTTCAACCACATCTGCTGTATTCCATCAACAAGAGACTCTCAGTACATAGACACAATGATATCACAATGTGTAATGGCAGTGGTAAAGTATATGAAGTGCCTCCGTGTCAGACATTCGGGATGCAGAGGACTAGAAGCTTCTGTTCTTCTGTTAAATGTCTGATTTGCACAATGTTATTAAACTGCAACTTCACTGGTTACTATTTTATTGTATCAATTCTACAAAGATGCAGAAAAGTCGGTGATAATAATTATATCCACAGTTTACATATAATTCTCCCAAACCTGGAATAATGCCCAGAGCTCCGATCTGTATACAACATTTATACCGCGGCTTTCCACATAATATTATCCACAATTACACTAACATTATTATCACCTGTTATCAAGGTGCGACCATGTATGTGACGGTAATAATAAATTGTACAAGCATATAACTACTATAATACTGCCCCTATGTACAAGAATATAACTACTATAATACTGCCCCCTATGTACAAGAATATAACTACTATAATACTGCCTCTATGTACAAGAATATAACTACTATAATACTGCCCCCTATGTACAAGAATATAACTACTATAATACTGCCCCTATGTACAAGAATATAACTACTATAATACTGCCCCCTATGTACAAGAATATAACTACTATAATACTGCCCCTATGTACAAGAATATAACTACTATAATACTACCCCAATGTACAAGAATATAACTACTATAATACTGACCCCTATATACAAGAATATAACTACTATAATACTACCCCAATGTACAAGAATATAACTACTATAATACTGCCCCTATGTACAAGAATATAACTACTATAATACTGCCCCTATATACAAGAATATAACTACTATAATACTGACCCCTATATACAAGAATATAACTACTATAATACTGCTCCTATATACAAGAATATAACTACTATAATACAGCTCCTATGTACAAGAATATAACTACTATAATACTGCCCCTATATACAAGAATATAACTACTATAATACTGCCCCTATGTAAAAGAATATAACTACTATAATACTGCCCCTATGTACAAGAATATAACTACTATAATACTACCCCAATGTACAAGAATATAACTACTATAATACTGCCCCTATATGCAAGAATATAACTACTATAATACTGCCCCTATGTATAAGAATATAACTACTATAATACTGCCCCCTATATACAAGAATATAACTACTATAATACTGCCCCATGTACAAGAATATAACTTCTATAATACTGCCCCATGTACAAGAATATAACTACTTAACTACTATAATACTGCCCCCTATGTACAAGAATATAACTACTATAATACTGCCCCCTATGCACAAGAATATAACTACTATAATACTGCTCCTATATACAAGAATATAACTACTATTAAACTGCTCCCTATATACAAGAATATAACTACTATAATACTGCCCCCTATGTACAAGAATATAACTACTATTAAACTGCTCCCTATATACAAGAATATAACTACTATAATACTGCCCCCTATGTACAAGAATATAACTACTATAATACTGCTCCTATGTACAAGAATATAACTACTATAATACTGCCCCCTATGTACAAGAATATAACTACTATTAAACTGCTCCCTATATACAAGAATATAACTACTATAATACTGCCCCCTATGTACAAGAATATAACTACTATAATACTGCCCCTATGTACAAGAATATAACTACTATAATACTGCCCCCTATATACAAGAATATAACTACAATAATACTGCCCCTATGTACAAGAATATAACTACTATAATACTGCCCCTATGTATAAGAATATAACTACAATAATACTGCCCCTATGTATAAGAATATAACTACTATAATACTGCCCCCTATGTACAAGAATATAACTACTATAATACTGCCCCATGTACAAGAATATAACTACTATAATACTGCCCCTATGTATAAGAATATAACTACTATAATACTGCCCCCTATGTACAAGAATATAACTACTATAATACTGCCCCCTATGTACAAGAATATAACTACTATAATACTGCTCCTATGTACAAGAATATAACTACTATAATACTGCCCCTATATATAAGAATATAACTACAATAATACTGCCCCTATGTACAAGAATATAACTACTATAATACTGCCCCTATATACAAGAATATAACTACAATAATTCTGCCCCTATGTACAAGAATATAACTACTATAATACTGCTCCTATATACAAGAATATAACTACTATAATACTGCCCCTATGTACAAGAATATAACTACTATAATACTGCCCCTATGTACAAGAATATAACTACTATTAAACTGCTCCCTATATACAAGAATATAACTACAATAATTCTGCCCCTATGTACAAGAATATAACTACTATAATACTGCTCCCTATATACAAGAATATAACTACTATAATACTGCCCCCTATGTACAAGAATATAACTACTATTAAACTGCTCCCTATATACAAGAATATAACTACTATAATACTGCCCCCTATGTACAAGAATATAACTACTATAATACTGCTCCTATGTACAAGAATATAACTACTATAATACTGCCCCCTATGTACAAGAATATAACTACTATTAAACTGCTTCCTATATACAAGAATATAACTACTAAAATACTGCCCCCTATGTACAAGAATATAACTACTATAATACTGCCCCCTATGTACAAGAATATAACTACTATAATACTGCCCCTATGTACAAGAATATAACTACTATAATACTGCCCCTATGTACAAGAAAATAACTACTATAATACTGCTCCTATGTACAAGAATATAACTACTATAATACTGCCCCCTATATACAAGAATATAACTACAATAATACTGCCCCTATGTAGAAGAATATAACTACTATAATACTGCCCCTATGTATAAGAATATAACTACAATAATACTGCCTCTATGTATAAGAATATAACTACTATAATACTGCCCCATGTACAAGAATATAACTACTATAATACTGCCCCTATGTATAAGAATATAACTACTATAATACTGCCCCCTATGTACAAGAATATAACTACTATAATACTGCCCCCTATGTACAAGAATATAACTACTATAATACTGCCCCTATATATAAGAATATAACTACAATAATACTGCCCCTATGTACAAGAATATAACTACAATAATTCTGCCCCTATGTACAAGAATATAACTACTATAATACTGCCCCTATGTACAAGAATATAACTGCTATAATACTGCCCCCTATGTATAAGAATATAACTGCTATAATACTGCCCCCTATGTATAAGAATATAACTACTATAATACTGCCCCTATGTACAAGAATATAACTGCTATAATACTGCCCCCTATGTACAAGAATATAACTACTATAATACTGCCCCTATGTACAAGAATATAACTGCTATAATACTGCCCCCTATGTATAAGAATATAACTACTATAATACTGCCCCCTATGTACAAGAATATAACTACTATAATACTGCCCCTATATATAAGAATATAACTACAATAATACTGCCCCTATGTACAAGAATATAACTACAATAATTCTGCCCCTATGTACAAGAATATAACTACTATAATACTGCCCCTATGTACAAGAATATAACTGCTATAATACTGCCCCCTATGTACAAGAATATAACTACAATAATTCTGCCCCTATGTACAAGAATATAACTACTATAATACTGCCCCTATGTATAAGAATATAACTACTATAATACTGCCCCCTATGTACAAGAATATAACTACTATAATACTGCTCCTATGTACAAGAATATAACTACTATAATACTGCTCCTATGTACAAGAATATAACTACTATAATACTGCCCCTATGTACAAGAATATAACTACTATAATACTGCCCCTATGTACAAGAATATAACTACTATAATACTGTCCCTATGTACAGGAATATAACTACTATAATACTGCCCCTATGTACAAGAATATAACTACTATAATACTGCCCCTATGTACAAGAATATAACTACTATAATACTGCTCCTATATACAAGAATATAACTACTATAATACTAACCCTATGTACAAGAATATAACTACTATAATACTGGCCCCTATGTACAAGAATATAACTACTATAATACTAACCCTATGTACAAGAATATAACTACTATAATACTAACCCTATGTACAAGAATATAACTACTATAATACTGCCCCCTATGTACAAGAATATAACTACTATAATACTAACCCTATGTACAAGAATATAACTACTATAATACTGCCCCTATGTACAAGAATATAACTGCTATAATACTGCCCCTATGTACAAGAATATAACTACTATAATACTGCTCCTATGTACAAGAATATAACTACTATAATACTGCCCCTATGTACAAGAATATAACTACTATAATACTGCTATATACAAGAATATAACTACTATAATACTGCCCCTATGTACAAGAATATAACTACCGTACTATAATACTGCCCCCTATGTACAAGAATATAACTACAGTACTATAAACTATATAGTATAGTCTATTTAGTTTCTTTCCTTGTCAAGAAATATAAAATATATACTGACTAAATAAAAATGGAAGGTTCGCTCACCTGCAGGATAAGGATACAAATTGCACGGAGACGTGTAGAACTGCAAGATCCAGAAGAAACCCAAGATTCCAGCAAAAGGATCGTTTGAAAAACCCTATAATTACAACATGTTAATATTGATGTAGAAATTATCCTCGTTTCGGACACAGTTTTTAGCTGTTTCCACATTTCTGCAGGAGGCTCAGATATCAGACTGGAGAAATCCAGAGGTTTTAGAAATGTTATCTCCATTTTTTCATCATTTGCAGATCTGGGTGGCACGGTGGTTCAGTGGTTAGCACTGCAGTCTGGTGGTGGCTCAGGGGTTAGCACTGCAGTCTGGTGGTGGCTTAGGGGTTAGCACTGCAGTCTGGTGGTGGCTCAGGGGTTAGCACTGCAGTCTGGTGGTGGCTCAGTGGTTAGCACTGCAGTCTGGTGGTGGCTCAGTGGTTAGCACTGCAGTCTGGTGGTGGCTCAGTGGTTAGCACTGCAGTCTGGTGGTGGCTCAGTGGTTAGCACTGCAGTCTGGTGGTGGCTCAGTGGTTAGCACTGCAGTCTTGCAGTGCTGGGATCCTGGGTTCAAATCCCACCATGGGCACCATCTGCAAGGAGTTTGTATGATCTCTCCTTGTTTGCGTGGGTTTCCTCCCACACTCCAAAGACATACAGATAGGGACTCTAGATTGTGAGCCGCAATGGGGACAGTGTTACCAATGTATGTAAAGCGCTGTGGAATTAATAGCGCTATATAAATGAATAATTATTATTATTATTATTATCATCTATAACGTCTCCATTTAGTGATCTCTGTCCTAGCACGACTGCTCCTTCTTAGGCTTGTGCACACGTTGAGTATTTGGTGAAGACATTTCTGCATCTCTTGACAGGAAAAATGCAGTGGAAAAATGCATGTTTTTGCCTCATTTTCGGTGCTTTTTTTTTTTGGTACAGATTTATTGGGTGAAATGCTGTAGTAACTGACAATCTGCAGATTTATTTTTGCACCAAATCTCCCCGGAGCAAATACTTAATATGTGCACCATACGTCAGGATTCTCATTGAATTTGCCGGCATCAGGAATCCCTTCAGGTTTTCTATCAAGTTTGCACTGAAAAATGCCTAAAAATAACACGATATAAATGCAATGTGTGCACAGAGCCTTAGGTTTGTAGCGTCACTGTTGAGGAGGCTGCAGACATTTCACAACCTTTTAGTGGCAGAGAAGAATTACATTCCCTGTTTGTTTCGGACAATATTCTTCCCTGTGGAGCTCGTCCTCTGCGTCCAGATAACCTTCATCTGACCTTCATTCCAAGAGATCAGTATATAGATATAACAGAAGCTATAATGTATCAGTCACATATAATGGATCAGTCACATATAATGTATCAGTCACATATAATGGATCAGTCACATATAATGTATCAGTCACATATAATGTATCAGTCACATATAATGTATCAGTCACATATAATATATCAGTCACATATAATGTATCAGTCACATATAATGGATCAGTCACATATAATGTATCAGTCACATATAATATATCAGTCACATATAATGGATCAGTCACATATAATGGATCAGTCACATATAATGGATCAGTCACTTATAATGTATCAGTCACATATAATGGATCAGTCACTTACATTATATGTGACTGATACATTATAAGTGACTGATCCATTATATGTGACTGATACATTATATGTGACTGATACATTATATCAGTCACATATAATGTATCAGTCACATATAATGGATCAGTCACATATAATGTATCAGTCACATATAATGGATCAGTCACATATAATGTATCAGTCACATATAATGGATCAGTCACATATAATGTATCAGTCACATATAATGTATCAAGAAAATTTGTTTAAAAGAACTGAAGTCCTCAGTGGTTGATACCTTTTCCTTATATAATGTATCAGTAATATACAGTGAGGTCCAGAAATATACGGACGGTGACACAAGTTTTGGCCTTTATTAAGTTTTTACCCAAACATATTCCAGATCCAGTTCTAATCATTCTGGGCTTCTAGAGCCGGCTCTCAGCTTTAATTTAAGGGACATCCTAATTGGAGGGAGGTCTAGGAATTTCAGCTCTTTATTATGTCGCTGACACTTTTTCAAGAGACCAAAAGTAATTGGACAATTCTCTTAGAAGCTCTTTACTGGGCTCCATGGACTACACCCTTATTAATTCATCATCAATTAAGCAGGTAAAAGGTCTGGAGCTGATTCCAGGAGCTGCATTTACATTTGGAGCTGTTGCTTTTGAACCCACAACATGCGGCCAGAGGACGAGAAACCGACTATCATTAGGCTAAAAAAGAGAAGAAGCAATCCATCAGAGAGCAGAAATGTTAGGAACGGCAAAATCAACAGTTTGGTGTGGGAAAAAAAAAAGATAACGCACAGGTGAGCCGTGAACTCAAAAAGACTGTGGACGTTCATGGAAGACACCAGTGGATGATCGGAGAATCCTTTGCATGGAGAAGAAAAACCTTCATAATTAAGCAAATACAGAGGGGTCACCACAAGGAGCAAATACAGAGGAGTCACCACAAGGAGCAAATACAGAGGAGTCACCACAAGGAGCAAATACAGAGGAGTCACCACAAGGAGCAAATACAGAGGAGTCACCACAAGGAGCAAATACAGAGGAGACACCACAAGGAGCAAATACAGAGGGGTCACCACAAGGAGCAAATACAGAGGAGTCACCACAAGGGCCAAATACAGAGGAGTCACCACAAGGAGCAAATACAGAGGAGTCACCACAAGGAGCAAATACAGAGGAGTCACCACAAGGAGCAAATACAGAGGAGTCACCACAAGGAGCAAATACAGAGGAGTCACCACAAGGAGCAAATACAGAGGAGTCACCACAAGGAGCAAATACAGAGGAGTCACCACAAGGAGCAAATACAGAGGAGTCACCACAAGGAGAAAATACAAGAGGGGTCACCACAATGTGCAAATACAGAGGGGTCACCACAAGGAGCAAATACAGAGGAGTCACCACAAGGAGCAAATACAGAGGAGTCACCACAAGGAGGAAATACAGAGGGGTCACCACAAGGAGCAAATACAGAGGAGTCACCACAAGGAGCAAATACAGAGGAGTCACCACAAGGAGCAAATACAGAGGGATCACCACAAGGAGCAAATACAGAGGAGTCACCACAAGGAGCAAATACAGAGGAGTCACCACAAGGTGCAAATACAGAGGAGTCACCACAAGGAGCAAATACAAAGGAGTCACCACAAGGAGAAAATACAAGAGGGGTCACCACAATGTGCAAATACAGAGGAGTCACCACAAGGAGCCAATACAGAGGGGTCACCACAAGGAGCAAATACAGAGGAGTCACCACAAGGAGCAAATACAGAGGGGTCACCACAAGGTGCAAATACAGAGTCACCACAAGGAGCAAATACAGAGGGGTCACCACAAGGTGCAAATACAGAGGAGTCACCACAAGGAGCAAATACAGAGGGGTCACCACAAGGAGCAAATACAGAGGAGTCACCACAAGGAGCAAATACAGAGGGGTCACCACAAGGTGCAAATACAGAGGAGTCACCACAAGGAGCAAATACAGAGGGGTCACCACAAGGAGCAAATACAAAGGGGTCACCACAAGGTGCAAATACAGAGGAGTCACCACAAGGAGCAAATACAGAGGGGTCACCACAAGGAGCAAATACAGAGGGGTCACCACAAGGTGCAAATACAGAGGAGTCACCACAAGGAGCAAATACAGAGGAGTCACCACAAGGAGCAAATACAAGAGGGGTCACCACAAGGTGCAAATACAGAGGAGTCACCACAAGGAGCCAATACTGAGGAGTCACCACAAGCAGCAAATACAGAGGGGTCACCACAAGCAGCAAATACAGAGGGGTCACCACAAGGAGCAAATACAGAGGGGTCACCACAAGGAGCAAATACAGAGGGGTCACCACAAGGAGCAAATACAGAGGAGTCACCACAAGGAGCAAATACAGAGGAGTCACCACAAGGAGCAAATACAGAGGAGTCACCACAAGGAGCAAATACAGAGGAGTCACCACAAGGAGCAAATACAGAGGAGTCACCGCAAGGAGCAAATACAGAGGAGTCACCACAAGGAGCAAATACAGAGGAGTCACCGCAAGGAGCAAATACAGAGGAGTCACCACAAGGAGCAAATACAGAGAAGCCACCACAAGGAGCAAATACAGAGGAGTCACCACAAGGAGCAAATACAGAGGAGTCACCACAAGGAGCAAATACAGAGGGGTCACCACAAGGAGCAAATACAGAGGAGTCACCACAAGGAGAAAATACAGAGGGGTCACCACAAGGAGCAAATACAGAGGAGTCACCACAAGATGCAAATACAGAGGAGTCACCACAAGGTGCAAATACAGAGGGGTCACCACAAGGAGCAAATACAGAGGAGTCGCCACAAGGAGCAAATACAGAGGAGTCACCACAAGGTGCAAATACAGAGGAGTCACCACAAGGTGCAAATACAGAGGGGTCACCACAAGGTGCAAATACAGAGGAGTCACTACAAGGTGCAAATACAGAGGAGTCACCACAAGGAGCAAATACAGAGGGGTCACCACAAGGTGCAAATACAGAGGGGTCACCACAAGGTGCAAATACAGAGGAGTCACCACAAGGTGCAAATACAGAGGAGTCACCACAAGGTGCAAATACAGAGGAGTCACCACAAGGTGCAAATACAGAGGGGTCACCACAAGGTGCAAATACAGAGGAGTCACCACAAGGTGCAAATACAGAGGAGTCACCACAAGGAGCAAATACAGAGGGGTCACCACAAGGAGCAAATACAGAGGAGTCACCACAAGGAGCAAATACAGAGGGGTCACCACAAGGAGCAAATACAGAGGAGACACCACAAGGATCAAATACAGAGGAGTCACCACAAGGAGCGAATACAGAGGAGTCACCACAAGGAGCAAATACAGAGGAGTCACCACAAGGAGCAAATACAGAGGGGTCACCACAAGGAGCAAATACAGAGGAGTCACCACAAGGAGCAAATACAGAGGGGTCACCACAAGGAGCAAATACAGAGGAGTCACCACAAGGAGCAAATACAGAGGGGTCACCACAAGGAGCAAATACAGAAGAGTCACCACAAGGAGCAAATACAGAGGGGTCACCACAAGATGCAAATACAGAGGAGTCACCACAAGGAGCAAATACAGAGGAGACACCACAAGGAGCAAATACAGAGGAGTCACCACAAGGAGCAAATACAGAGGAGTCACCACAAGGAGCAAATACAGAGGGGTCACCACAAGGAGCAAATACAGAGGGGTCACCACAAGGAGCAAATACAGAGGAGTCACCACAAGGAGCAAATACAGAGGGGTCATCACAAGGTGCAAATACAGAGGAGTCACCACAAGGAGCAAATGCAGAGGAGTCACCACAAGGAGCAAATACAGAGGAGTCACCACAAGGAGCAAATACAGAGGGGTCACCACAAGGAGCAAATACAGAGGAGTCACCACAAGGAGCAAATACAGAGGGGTCATCACAAGGTGCAAATACAGAGGAGTCACCACAAGGAGCAAATACAGAGGAGTCACCACAAGGAGCAAATACAGAGGAGTCACCACAAGGAGCAAATACAGAGGAGTCACCGCAAGGAGCAAATACAGAGGGGTCATCGCAAGGTGCAAATACAGAGGGGTCACCACAAGGAGCAAATACAGAGGAGTCACCACAAGGAGCAAATACAGAGGAGACACCACAAGGAGCAAATACAGAGGGGTCACCGCAAGGAGCAAATACAGAGGGGTCATCGCAAGGGGCAAATACAGAGGGGTCATCGCAAGGGGCAAATACAGAGGGGTCACCACAAGGAGCAAATACAGAGGGATCACCACAAGATGCAAATACAGAGGAGTCACCACAAGGTGCAAATACAGAGGAGTCACCACAAGGTGCAAATACAGAGGGGTCACCACAAGGAGAAAATACAGAGGAGTCACCACAAGGTGCAAATACAGAGGGGTCATCGCAAGGTGCAAATGCAGAGGAGTCACCACAAGATGCAAATACAGAGGAGTCACCACAAGGTGCAAATACAGAGGAGTCACCACAAGGAGCAAATACAGAGGGGTCACCACAAGGAGCAAATACAGAGGAGTCACCACAAGGAGCAAATACAGAGGAGTCACCAGAAGGAGAAAATACAGAGGAGTCACCACAAGATGCAAATACAGAGGAGTCACCACAAGGAGCAAATACAGAGGAGTCACCACAAGGAGCAAATACAGAGGAGTCACCACAAGGAGCAAATACAGAGGGGTCACCACAAGGAGCAAACACAGAGGGGTCACCACAAGGAGCAAATACAGAGGGGTCACCACAAGGAGCAAATACAGAGGAGTCACCACAAGGAGCAAATACAGAGGAGTCACCGCAAGGAGCAAATACAGAGGAGTCACCACAAGGAGCAAATACAGAGGGGTCACCACAAGGAGCAAATACAGAGGAGTCACCACAAGGAGCAAATACAGAGGAGTCACCACAAGGAGCAAATACAGAGGAGTCACCACAAGGAGCAAATACAGAGGGGTCACCACAAGGAGCAAATACAGAGGAGTCACCACAAGGTGCAAATACAGAGGGGTCACCACAAGGAGCAAATACAGAGGAGTCACCACAAGGAGCAAATACAGAGGGGTCACCACAAGGTGCAAATACAGAGGAGTCACCACAAGGAGAAAATACAGAGGGGTCATCGCAAGGTGCAAATACAGAGGGGTCACCACAAGGAGCAAATACAGAGGAGTCATCGCAAGGAGAAAATACAGAGGGGTCACCACAAGGAGCAAATACAGAGGGGTCATCGCAAGGTGCAAATACAGAGGAGTCACCACAAGGTGCAAATACAGAGGAGTCACCACAAGGAGCAAATACAGAGGAGTCACCACAAGGAGCAAATACAGAGGGGTCACCACAAGGAGCAAATACAGAGGGGTCACCACAAGGAGCAAATACAGAGGGGTCATCGCAAGGTGCAAATACAGAGGGGTCATCGCAAGGTGAAGACCATTATTCAGCTTTGAAAAATAAAAAGGCCAGATTAGACTTTACCAAAAATCATTTAAAGAAATCGCCCAGTTCTGGAAAAGCAATAGAGGACGGATGAGACCAAAATCAACCTGTCCCAGAATGATGGAAGAAGAAAGTCTGGAGAAGGCTTGGAGCTGCTCCTGATCCAGAACTCAGCACATCCTCTGTTACACATGGCGGAGATGGTGTGATGGCCGGACATGCAGGGCTAACAATGGCCCTCTGGCACTAGTGGTTATTGATGATGTGACTGATGACAGAAGCCACCGGATGAGTTCTGAAGTGTACGGGGCGAGACTTTCTACTCCCATTCCACCAAATGCAGCAATGATTGGATGGCGCTTCACAGATAGATAATGACCCAAAACATCCTGCGAAAGAGAAGTGGAATATTGTGAGGCAGTGAGGGGGCCCAGGAGGTGAGGAGGCCCAGGAGGTTAGGGAGCCCAGGATGTGAGGGGGCCAGGACTTTAGGGAGACCAAGAGGTGAGGGGGCAGGAGGTGAGGGGGGCAGGAGGTGAGGGAGCCAGGAGGTGAGGGGGCAGGAAGTGAGGGGGCCCAGGAGGTGAGGGGGCCCAGGAGGTGAGGGGGCCAGGAGGTGAGGGGCCAGGAGGTGAGGGGGCCCAGGAGGTTAGGGAGCCCAGGAGGTGAGGGGGCCAGGACTTGAGGGGGCAGGAGGTGAGGGGTCAGGATGTGAGGGGACAAGAGGTGAGGGAGCCCAAGAGGTGAGGGGGCAGAAGGTGAGGGGGAAGGAGGTGAGGGACATGGAGTGCAGGGTCCACAAGAGGGAGCCCCCCTATTCTATGGATGGTGGGATATCACTGACCGGGGGACATTGAGTGCAGTGGCCACAGAAGGGGGGCTTTATTGTATAGGTGGTGGGATATTCTGGGGGTCTTGCTTTCTCCCGGCAGCAGTAGGCCGGTTCCCTTCTTGTAGTTTGTGTTTCTGGTTCCCTTCAGTTGGATGGTGGATCAGACCGGACAATGTCGGTGACTCCGGAGCTTTCATCATCGCTGTTCTCTGCATTTCACACACTTGAAGCTTTTCCAGGTATTGAAGCTTCAGAGCGGAAATCCTTTCTTCTCAGGAAACCAGATTTCCATAAGCGGAGCCCTCACTGCGGCGTGTGCCATCGGATCCGTGTGACCCGGGTGTGGAGCTGAATGGAGCAACGATCGATGGCGCTGCGGTCGGCGAGCGACTCACAATCCGGCCGAGGAATCAATGAACGGAGCGGGCAGTCGTCATTAACCCCTCCTGCCTGGATGGATCATGATTGCACAGGAAAAGAGAGACATCTAGACTCCTGAAATCCTCTGTGCTGCCTTGGTGGATCATGATCACACAATGAAAGAGGGAGACGCCACCATTACTAACCCAGTAACTAACACGATAATAAAAGACATACAAAAATAGTTTCTTTTTAAAATCGCCCCCAGACTTGCCCTGGTTCACCAATTTATTAAAAAAAAAGCCATGAAGATCCGACGTAGTCCCCAAATAGGGACCTGAAGGACATAGAACGAGAGGTAAAGAAGTAAAAAAACAACACCACTTTATTATTAAAAAATCCCGCAGCTCCTCCATAGTCCGTGGCGTTCCCACGACGTCCCCTTATTCTGTAGCACAACCTATGGAGTCTGGTTCTGAGAAGGACACTTCATTGGTTTTTCCTGGTCAGGCTGCGATCCACGATACCAGGGCAATCATGAAGAGGCGGGTAAAGCACCAGAATTGGAGCATTTAACGAATGTGCCACTTCTGAGGCAGCTGCGTGCTGCTTTCTTTAGGCTGGGATGAGCCCAATAACCATGGACCTTTCCAGTCTGATAATACTAGCTCCCAGCTGTCTGCTTTACCTTGGCTGGTTATCAAAATAGGGGGGAGCCTACTTTACAAAGCTGACATCAATCCCCAAAAATATTACTCGGATTGCCTCCGCACCGGGGTAACTACAAAGCGCCAATTCTAATGTAATGAGTTTGTTCTGGGGCAGCTGCGGGCTGTTATTTTTAGTTTGGAAGGGGCTAATAACCATGGACCTTCCCAGGGTGATAATGCCAGCCCCCAGTTGTTTATTTTTTCTTATTTTGTTATCAAAAATAGGGGGGACCCCACACCATTTTTTTTTAATTATTTATTTATAAGGTTTTTGTGAGAATCATAACTACCTGAGCATGTTAGAAGTCACACACAGGATTGCATATCTTCACCTCAAAAGAGGGGGCTGGGGGGCAAAGCATATGATAGGGTAATTCCCCAAAAATCAATGTATCTCCTGTATAGAGCATAGAGGAGGGCCGGCTGATCCCTCTGGATGGGGTGCAGGGTGCATGCTCGGTCTCTGCTCCATTCATTCTTCATGAGACTGCCGGATAAAGCCGAGCGCTGTGCTCTACAGTCCCGTAGAGAATGAATGGAGTGGAGGCCGAGCATGCGGATATTTTTGGGGTGTTGCTAGAGGAATACCATTTTGTTTCCTAAGTCCCCAGTCCGCAGCCCCCCGTGCTTGTGCCCCTGATATACGATGGTGTCGTGGCTTATTATGTTATTTTTCCGGTTTATGACTCTTTGGTTGTCTTTAATAATATTATATTCCCCCATCTGCTGAGTCAAGAAATGGATACAATTGTATCACTCTGATAATGAGACGCGGCCTGGACTGATACATTGTAACAAAGCCTCTGCTGCTGATAACCCAGTATCCAGTCCTCATGATGTCACCGGTTGGAATCGAGGGTTTTCTATCAATGACCGCTGCAAAGGATGGAGGATTCTCCCGTCACATTCAGAGCTGCATTTACAATGTTGCTGGTCCTTTGTGGCACAGAGTTGTTAGAGGAGTGAAGATGAAGGACAGTCTGGGAAGAGTTGTGATTGCAGCTCTGGATGTGACCTGAGAAGAAATATCAGATTTACCAGTGAGGCCGGCGTCGGCGTCCACGTATCACACCGCTCTAGTGATCTGCACATTATCTTATTTCTCGTGTGCATGTTCCTTTAAATTCTAATGTTTTTTTCTCTTTTTCTCTGCAGAGTATTTAAGAAGGCCAGTCCCAATGGCAAGGTAAGCGAGAACCCCCCCCCCCCCCCATTGTACACCCCCGTACCCCTCACTGCTGGTCTACAATGTACTATACATCACGTTAATATCACTGGTGGCCACAAGTGCTGAGTACATCTGTACAGATGACAGTCACATCCAGAGCTGTACTCATAGTTCTGCTGTGTCAACATCTTGTACTATTTCACATCCAGATCTGCATTTACACTTCTGCTGTGTCACCATGTATTACACCTTGTACATCAGTGACATCATACAGGGCTGCATTTTTGCTTCTGCTGTGTCATATTACACTTTAGTCACATTCAGAGCTGCATTCACCATTGTGCAGTTTTATGTTGTATTTTACTCCTCCATTCACATCCAGAGCTGCACTCACAGTTCTAGTGTGTTATCATGTCTTATAAATCAGTAACATAACTTCCATTCTCAGTTTTGCTGTTCTATCTTGCTTTTTACTCAGGTCACATCCAGAGCTGCACTCATAGTTCTGCTATGTTAACATCTTATACAATTTCACATCCAGTGCTGCATTCACAGTTCTGCTGTTTCATCATGTTTTAAACCTTGTACATCAGTGACATCCTACAGAGCTGCAGTTTTGCTTCTGCTGTTTCATATTACACTTTAGTCTCATCCAGAGCTGCTTTCACAGTTCTGCCGTTTTCATCATGTATATACCTTGCACATCAGTGACATACAGAGCTGCAGTTTTGCTTCTGCTGTTTCATATTACACTTTAGTCATATTCAGAGCTGCATTCACAGTTGTGGAGTTTTATGTTGTATTTTGCTCCTCCAGTCACATCCAGAGCTGCACTCACAGTTCTAGTGTTTCATCTTGTCTTACACATCAATGAAATATAGAGCTGCGTTCACAGTTCTGCTGTTTCATCATGTCTTACACATCAGTTCTAGTGTTTTACCTTCTTATACGTCCGGAGCTGCACTCACAGTTTGTGTTTCATCATATCTTATGCATAAGTAACATATAGTAAGTTCCATTCTCAGTTGTACTGCTCCATCTTGCCTTTTACTCAGGTCACATCCAGAGCTGCACTCATAGTTCTGCTGTGACATCATCTTATACTATTGCACATCCAGAGCTGCACTCATAATTCTGCTATGACAACATCTTATACTATTGCACATCCAGAGCTGCATTCACAGTTCTGCTGTTACTTTTGTCTGGAGATTCTGTTCCCAAATTTCCCCCAGATTTTAGGTTGATAATTAGCTCCTTTGACCCTCACTGGAGAACATCCATGTGTAAATCTGCAGTGATTCTGCTCTCTGTCATGGTGCTCTGGTGCCCCCTGCTGGTTCAGCCTCTCATCATCATAAAACTCTGCCTTGGGGTCTTAGAATAGCCACACCCATCCCAGGTGATGTCACAGGCTGCTGATGACATCACACCGTTACATCATACACTCACTGGTACAGCTGGTTTCCGGTAAGCGCTCCGCAGGGGAGGTGCTGCATATGCTGATTTCCGGTAAGTGCTCCTCAGGGGAGGTGCTGCATATGCTGATTTCCGGTAAGCGCTCCGCAGGGGAGGTGCTGCATATGCTGATTTCCGGTAAGCGCTCCGCAGGGGAGGTGCTGCATATGCTGATTTCCGGTAAGCGCTCCGCAGGGGAGGGGCTGCATATGCTGATTTCCGGTAAGCGCTCCGCAGGGGAGGTGCTGCATATGCTGATTTCCGGTAAGCGCTCCACAGGGGAGGGGCTGCATATGCTGAGTTCCGGTAAGCGCTCCACAGGGGAGGGGCTGCATATGCAAATCGTCATAAAAGGGGCGGTTCTATGGTCAGACCGGATTAAATGGAACAGAGATCAAACTGTCAGAAGCTTTGTGATGCAGAAATTCCCCTCCGCAGGGTCCCCTCTTGTAGGACCCCATACTGCAGAATGTCGGGGGCCCCTGAGCGCCCGGGGCCCCTGCAGAAGCCTCCATTGTACTGAGCCCATTTGTCATCTTATCAGTTTTTGCTATTTTTCCATCTCTGGGTTTTTCGCGCTCCGCTCAGATCTGTCTAATCTGACAGATGCGGTATAAAACCCGAGATTATAAATCCTGACAGCCGCGCGCTGACAGCCGTTTCCATGGAAACCAGAGTTCTAGAAAAATGAAAGGTTTTATCACTAAAAGCAGTAAAAGAAAAACAAGTTCATGGGGCCAAGGCCCCCGCTGTGCGAGAGGCAGAGAGCGGGGATCAGCAGCACCGTCCCCCCGCCTGCCCCCCAGATCTGTACAATGTATCACTGCAGGGGAAATACAACCAAAGCACAGCTGAGAGACAGCAAATAATCAGCCGAGGCCAGGAGAATGGTGGAGAACAGAAACACAGAGTCCAAGGGATCCAGAACATTCAGAGCTACTGCTACATCAGGCTTATCCTCCAGTCACCTCCAGAGCTGCAGTCACTATTCTGCTGTTACATCAGGTCTCCAGTCATCTCCAAAGCTGCAGTCACTATTCTGCTGTAGCATCTTGTCTTATCCTCCAGTCTCCTCCAGAGCTGCAGTCACTATTCTGCTGTAGCATCATGTCTTATCCTCCAGTCACCTCCAGAGCTGCAGTCACTATTCTGCTGTTACATCGTGTCTTATCCTCCAGTCACCTCCAGAGCTGCAGTCACTATTCTGCTGTTACATCAGGTCTTATCCTCCAGTCACCTCCAGAGCTGCAGTCACTATTCTGCTGTAACATCGTGTCTTATCCTCCAGTCACCTCCAGAGCTTCAGTCACTATTCTGCTGTTACATCAGGTCTTATCCTCCAGTCACCTCCAGAGCTGCAGTCACTATTCTGCTGTTACATCGTGTCTTATTCTCCAGTCACCTCCGGAGCTGCAGTCACTATTCTGCTGTTACATCAGGTCTTATCCTCCAGTCACCTCCAGAGCTGCACTCACTATTCTGCTGTTACATCGTGTCTTATCCTCCAGTCACCTCCAGAACTGCAGTCACTATTCTACTGTTACATCATGTCTTATCCTCCAGTCACCTCCAGAGCTGCAGTCACTATTCTGCTGTTACATTGTGTCTTATCCTCCAGTCACCTCCAGAGCCGCAGTCACTATTCTGCTGTTACATCATGTCTTATTCTCCAGTCACCTCCAGAGCTGCAGTCACTATTCTGCTTTTACATCATGTTTTATTCTCTAGTCACCTCCAGAGCTGCAGTCAGTATTCTGCTGTTACATTGTGTCTTATCCTCCAGTCACCTCCAGAGCTGCACTCACTATTCTGCTTTTACATCATGTTTTATTCTCTAGTCACCTCCAGAGCTGCAGTCACTATTCTGCTTTTACATCATGTTATATTCTCCACTCACCTCCAGAGCTGCAGTCACTATTCTGCTATCTTATCAGGTCATATTCTCCAGTAACATCAAAAGCTGAATTCCAAATTCTGGTGTTACATTAATTCTTAGGTTCCAGTCACATCCAGAGCTGTACTTAAAATGTTACTGTTTCTTTATGTTTTATGCTCCTGTTAAAACCAATGCTGCACTTATAATTCTGCTTATGTTATGTACAGTCATGGCCGAAAGTGTTTGCTCCCTTGAAATTGTTCCAGACAATGGATATTTCTCCCAAACATTTATTGCAATTCCACACGATTTGTTATACACATGTTTAATTTTTTTGCCTTTATTGAAACAACAAAAAAGTATTCAGAGAAAAAGAAGGCATTTTGGACATAATTTCATGCAAAACTCAAAAAATGGGCCGGATAGAATTGTTGGCACCTTTCCAAAATTGTGAAAACATAAATGTCAGCTTCTTCCTGTTTTCAAAAAACAACTTAGTTTCCAGTATGTGACGCTCATTCACACTCCCCTGAGGCAAGTATCAGGTGTGGGCAATATGGAAATCACACCTGAAACCACATAAAAAGGGGAGAAGTTGCCTCAGTCTGTGCACTGTGTGTGTGCGCTGCACTAAGCATGGAGAACAGAAAGAGAAGAGAACTGTCTGAGGATGAATCAAAAGTGTTGAAAAATATCAACAATCTTAAGATTACAAGTCCATTTCCAGAGATCTTGATGTTCCTTTGTCCACGGTGTGTAACATAATGAAGAAGTTGACAACCTATGGCGCTGTAGCTAATCTCCCTGGATGTGGAAGGCAGAGAAAAACTGATGAAAGGTTGTATCGCAGGATAGTCTGGATGGTGGATAAGCCCAAATCAAGGTCCAGAGAAATTCAAGCTGCTGCTCAGGGGCATCTGTGTAAGCGTGAACTATCCATCCACATCTGAATGATGTGAAAGGTATGGAGGAGACCCAGGAGGACCCTACTGCTGACACAGAGACAGAAAAACACTATGGAGGAGACCCAGGAGGACCCCACTGCTGACACAGAGATAGAAAAACACTATGGAGGAGACCCAGGAGGACCCCACTGCCGACAAAGAGACAAAAAAAAGACAAAATGTATGACAGTAACCAAAATCCTCCTGGGAAAGCGTCTTATGGAGAGATGAGTCCAAGATATAAGTTTTTGGTAAAGCGCATCATTCTACTGTTCACCGAAAACAGAATGAGGCCTACAAAGTAAGGAGCACAGCACCTACAGTCACACATGGTGGAGGTCAGATATGTTTGGGATAGTTTGGCTGTCTCTGGCACAAAGGATCCTTGGTGGCAATGTAGAGCCCAGTGTCAGACAGCTGGGGGTGTGTGCTAGGTCAGGGGTCTCCAGCAGGACATTGACCTCAAACACTTCAAGAAACCCAAGAAATGGATGGAAACAAATCGCTGGAGAGATCTGAAGATTGGGAGAAGAGGAGAGGACAGAACAGAAGAGAAGAGGAGAGAAGAGGAGAGAAGAGGAGAGAAGAGGAGAGAAGAGGAGAGGAGAGAAGAGGAGAGAGGAGAGAAGAGGGGGAGAGAAGAGAGGAGAGAAGACGCCTTCCGATATGAGAGACCTGGAGACGTTTATAAAGAAGAGTGTGAGATTCCAGGAGAGAGGAGGAAGAAGCTGTGGACGGGGACAGGAGGCGACTGATGGACGGGGTTTATTACACAGGGGAAAGGGAGCAGTCGAATGTTAAAGTCAGGGGAACAACAATTGTTACCAGACCATTTATGGGGTTTTGTGTGAAATTATTTCAAATTTGCCTTTTTACTCAGTTTTTTTTTGTGTTAAATCAATACACAGAGGAAATAAACCTGAGTGTAATAAAGTGAGGACAATAATAATAATTTACTGGGAGAAAGACTTAATTTTCTGGAACAATTTAAAGAGCGCCAACCCTTTCGTCCATGCCTGTGTGTCGGCCAGTATTCGGGGTACATCCCGGCCCCCGCCCTCCCTTGCTCCCTGGGTCCCGGCTTTCTGTAGTTTCCCGTCGGTCGTGTTCTCATCTCTGGTTATTGCTTTCTCTATATTATAACTGCAGCGATTCCAGAAATATATATATATATATATATATATATACTCCGCGATTTCCTCCTCGGAGATCAGATTTGTATTATTCCGTGAGAGAAGTGAGAGCAAAACAAATGAATCTCGGCAGTGATCCGCGGCGCCGTGCGGCCGACACCGGGGCTTTATCTGTGTAATCACACGAGCGTCAGAGACAAAGCCACAATGTCCCCGACACCGGAGCGGCCGCTCATACACATCACTCCAGTGGGGTAGTCACTGGTTACCAGTGGTTTCTTATTCTAGGTCCTGGTACCTAATAGTTCATTGTTTCAGTCCCTGGTGGCCAGTGTTTTTTTGTCTTGGTCTCTGGTTTCCAGTGGTTTAGTATCATAGTCTTTGTTATCCAGTGGTTTAGTGTCCCACTCCCTGGTGTCCAGTGGTTTAGTGTCTCAGTCCCTGGTGTCCAGTGGTTTAGTTTCCCACTCCCTGGTGTCCAGTGGTTTAGTGTCTCAGTCCCTGGTGTCCAGTGGTTTAGTATCATAGTCTTTGTTATCCAGTGGTTTAGTGTCCCAGTCCCTGGTGTCCAGTGGTTTAGTGTCTCGGTCTCTGATGTCTATTGGTTTAGCGTTCCAATGCCTGGTGACCAGTGCTTTAGTGTCTCAGTCCCTGTTGTCCAGTGGTTTAGTGTCTCAGTCCCTGGTGACCAGTGGTTTAGTGTGTCAGTGCCTGGTGACCAGTGGTTTAGTGTCTCAGTCCCTGGTGACCAGTGGTTTAGTGTCCCAGTCCCTGGTGTGCAGTGGTTTAGTGTCCCAGTCCCTGGTGTCCAATATTTTAGTGTCCCAGTCCCTGGTATCCAGTGGTTTAGTGTCTTGGTCTCTGATGTGTATTAGTTTAGCGTTCCAGTGCCTGGTGTGCAGTGGTTTAGTGTCTCAGTCCCTGGTGTGCAGTGGTTGTTTTTCAGTCCCTGGTGTGCAGTGGTTTAGTGTCTCAGTCCCTGGTGTGCAGAGGTTGTTTTTCAGTCCCTTGTGTGCAGTGGTTTAGTGTCTCAGTCTCTAGTTTAATGTTCCGGTCCCTGGGGTCCAGTGGTTTAGTGTCTCAGTCTCTAGTTTAGCGTTCCGGTCCCTGGGGTCCAGTGGTTTAGTAGACCTTCTCTCGTGTACAGCGGTGCCCTTATAATAAAGCTGAGTGTAGAGACCATGCTCCGCTCTATCCGCCTCAAGGACACCGCTTTCTCCTGGTTTTCCTCCTTCCTCTTTGACGGCTCCTTCACTGTATATGTTGCTGGGTCCTCTTCCTCTCCTCCTCTTACTGTCGGAGTTCCTCAGCATTCAATTCTATTTCTCCTCTTACTGTCAGGGCTTCTCAGGGTTCAGTCCTAGGTACACTCCTATTACTTGTGCCTTGTGCCCTGTGCAGTGTGCCCTGTGCAGTGTGCCCTGTGCAGTGTGCCCTGTGCAGTGTGCCCTGTGCAGTGTGTCATGTGCAGTGTGCCCTGTGCAGTGTGCCCTGTGCAGTGTGCCCTGTGCAGTGTGTCATGTGCCGTGTCTAGTCTGTCCTGTTCTGTGTATCCTGTCCTGTGTGCCCTGTGCCTTGTGCCCTGTTCCATGAGTCTTGTGCTCTTTGCTATGTGCCTTGTGTCCTGTGCCGTGTCCCGTGTGCCCTGTTCCTTGTGCCCTGTTCTGTGTGTCCTGTGCTCTTTGCCATGTGCCTTGTGTCCTGTGCCGTGTCTCGTCTGTCCTGTTCTGTGTATCCTGTCCTGTGTGCCCTGTTCTGTGTGTCCTGTGCTCTTTGCCATGTGCCTTGTGTCCTGTGCCGTGTCCCATCTGTCCTGTTCCGTGTATCCTGTCCTGTGTGCCCTGTTCTGTGTGTCCTGTGCTCTTTGCCATGTGCCTTGTGTCCTGTGCCGTATCCCGTCTGTCCTGTTCCGTGTATCCTGTCCTGTGTGCCCTGTTCCGTGTGCCCTGTTCCGTGTGCCCTGTTCCGTGTGTCCTGTGCCATGTCCCGTGTGTCCTGTGCTCTTTGCTATGTGCCTTGTGTCCTGTGCCGTGTCCCGTGTGCCCTGTTTCTTGTGCCCTGTTCCATGAGTCTTGTGCTCTTTGCCATGTGCCTTGTGTCCTGTGCCGTGTCTCGTCTGTCCTGTTCTGTGTATCCTGTCCTGTGTGCCCTGTTCCGTGAGTCCTGTGCTCTTTGCTATGTGCCTTGTGTCCTGTGCCGTGTCCCGTGTGTCCTGTTCTGTGTATCCTGTCCTGTGTGCCCTGTTCTGTGTGTCCTGTGCTCTTTGCTATGTGCCTTGTGTCCTGTGCCGTGTCTCGTCTGTCTTGTTCTGTGTATCCTGTCCTGTGTGCCCTGTTCCGTGAGTCTTGTGCTCTTTGCCATGTGCCTTGTGTCCTGTGCCGTGTCTCGTCTGTCCTGTTCTGTGTATCCTGTCCTGTGTGCCCTGTTCCGTGAGTCCTGTGCTCTTTGCTATGTGCCTTGTGTCCTGTGCCGTGTCTCGCCTGTCCTGTTCTGTGTATCCTGTCCTGTGTGCCCTGTTCCGTGAGTCCTGTGCTCTTTGCTATGTGCCTTGTGTCCTGTGCCGTGTCCCGTGTGTCCTGTTCTGTGTATCCTGTCCTGTGTGCCCTGTTCTGTGTGTCCTGTGCTCTTTGCTATGTGCCTTGTGTCCTGTGCCGTGTCTCGTCTGTCCTGTTCTGTGTATCCTGTTCTGTGTATCCTGTCCTGTGTGCCCTGTTCTGTGTGTCCTGTGCTCTTTGCCATGTGCCTTGTGTCCTGTGCCGTGTCTCGTCTGTCCTGTTCTCCTGTTCTGTGTATCCTGTCCTGTGTGCCCTGTTCTGTGTGTCCTGTGCTCTTTGCTTTGTGCCTTGTGTCCTGTGCCGTGTCTCGTCTGTCCTGTTCTCCTGTTCTGTGTATCCTGTCCTGTGTGCCCTGTTCTGTGTGTCCTGTGCCGTGTCTCGTCTGTCCTGTTCTGTGTATCCTGTCCTGTGTGCCCTGTTCTGTGTGTCCTGTGCTCTTTGCTATGTGCCTTGTGTCCTGTGCCGTGTCTCGTCTGTCCTGTTCTGTGTATCCTGTCCTGTGTGCCCTGTTCTGTGTGTCCTGTGCTCTTTGCTATGTGCCTTGTGTCCTGTGCCGTGTCTCGTCTGTCCTGTTCTGTGTATCCTGTCCTGTGTGCCCTGTTCTGTGTGTCCTGTGCTCCTTGCTATGTGCCTTGTGTCCTGTGCCGTGTCCCGTGTGCCCACTGTGGTGTAGATTGCGGCTCGGACGTCTGACCACACACTTGCCATCTTCCTGCCTGACAATCAGATGCTGCTGCTCTTCGTCTTCCTCGGGGGAAGACCCCGGACATGAAGGGTCTAGAATATCCCAGCGCCAGTTGATTGGAAACAACTAATTCACTGATTATAGAGGAGAAGAAGGAGGAGGGCGCAGGGTGCACCTGAAAAACAAAAAATGTGGCAAATAATCTGCACCATTTTAACTCCTTAATGACCAGAAACATTTTATTACTGGTCTCCCTGCATTTCCTGCAGCCTCAGCTTTGTAATCTGTCATTGCTTCATGAGACCTGAACGGTATCGACGTCCTACAGTGTCTAACATTGACAGATTGTTGATCTGTGATCATTAGTGTTCACCCTGGACTGGACGGTCAGGTGTGTTATAGGCTGTGTTCACACTGGATGGTCAGGTGTGTTATAGGCTGTGTTCACACTGGATGGTCAGGTGTGTTATAGGCTGTGTTCACACTGGATGGTCAGGTGTGTTATAGGCTTTGTTCACCCTGGATGGTCAGGTGTGTTATAGGCTGTGTTCACACTGGATGGTCAGGTGTGTTATAGGCTGTGTTCACACTGGATGGTTAGGTGTGTTACAGGCTGTGTTCACCCTGGACTGGACAGTCAGGTGTGTTATAGGCTGTGTTCACACTGGATGGTCAGGTGTGTTACAGGCTGTGTTCACACTGGACGGTCAGGTGTGTTATAGGCTGTGTTCACACTGGACGGTCAGGTGTGTTACAGGCTGTGTTTACATTGAAGCACCAGGTTTGTTACAGGCTGTGTTTTCACTGAAGGGTCAGGTTGTTTTATAGGTTGTATTGAAAATGGAAGTAAAAGTTTGTTGTAGTCTGTGTTTACACTGGACTATACACTATGGGCTGTGTTCACCCACTATACACTATAGGCTGTGTTCACACTGGACTGTACACTTTTGGCTGTGTTCACACTAGAATATACACTATAGGCTGTGTTCACACTGGACTGTACACTTTTGGCTGTGTTCACACTAGAATATACACTATAGGGTGTGTTCACACTGGACTGTACACTATAGGCTGTGTTGACACTCGACTATACACTTTGTTCACACTGAACTATACACTATAGGCTCTGTTCACACTGAACTATACACTAGGCTGTGTTGACACTCGACTATGCACTATAGGCTGTGTTAAGGCTAGACTGCACACTATAGGCTGTGTTCACACTGGACTGCACACTATAGGTTGTGTTCACACTGAACTGTACACTATAGGCTGTGTTCACACTGGACTATGCACTATAGGCTGTGTTCACACTGGACTATACACTATAGGCTGTGTTCACACTGAACTGTACACTATAGACTGTGTTCACACTGGACTATACACTTTAGGCTGTGTTCACACTGGACTATACACTTTAGGCTGTGTTCACACTGGACTATACACTATAGGCTGTGTTCACACTGGACTATACACTATAGGCTGTGTTCACACTGGACAATACACTATAGGCTGTGTTCACACGGGATTATACGCTATAGGCTGTGTTCACACGGGATTATACGCTATAGGCTGTGTTCACACTGGACTATACACTATAGGCTGTGTTCACACTGGACTATACACTATAGGCTGTGTTCACACTGGACTATACACTATAGGCTGTGTTCACACTGGACTATACACTATAGGCTGTGTTCACACTGGACTATACACTATAGGCTGTGTTCACACTGGACTATACACTATAGGCTGTGTTCACACTGGACTATGCACTATAGGCTGTGTTCACACGGGATTATACACTATAGGCTGTGTTCACACTGGACTATACACTATAGGCTGTGTTCACACTGGACTATGCACTATAGGCTGTGTTCACACTGGACTATACACTATAGGCTGTGTTCACACTGGACTATACACTATAGGCTGTGTTCACACTGGACTATACACCATAGGCTGTGTTCACACTGGACTATACACTATAGGCTGTGTTCACACTGGACTATACACTATAGGCTGTGTTCACACTGGACTATGCACTATAGGCTGTGTTCACACGGGATTATACACTATAGGCTGTGTTCACACGGGATTATACACTATAGGCTGTGTTCACACGGGATTATACACTACAGGCTGTGTTCACACGGGATTATACACTATAGGCTGTGTTGACACTCGACTATGCACTATAGGCTGTGTTCACGCTGGACTGTACACTATAGCTTGTCTTTCATGATTGTTTTGTGTATGATCCAGATTATAGCTTTTATTCTTCAAATCTCTAAAATTTCCCAGAATTCAGCAGGACTGTAGGGATGTAGTAATGATGAACTGCAGCTTACAGAAAGCACTGCACACAGAGGAAAGTCTGCATTATATCAATCAGGTGGGGGTTACCGGATAATCATCAGGGGATCACTACAGGCTGCAGATCGGTAACTGGGTTGGGGGTAGTGATGGGTGATCTCCCCGATGGTCGGGATCCTTGCCCGATCCTTTTGTAAAGATCGGGATCGAGATAACACGATCTTGCGTCTGATCACCAATCTCGGGCTTTACAGTTATGGGGCGGGGGAGGGGCTGTAAAATAAAGAATGTAGTTAATAATAAACATTGTCATTATACTTACAGGTCCCGCGACGCGTCCTGCAGACTCTGTCTCCTGCCGCTTCTGCTTGATCATTGCTGTGTCCCCAGGCTAAAGGACCTTCCGTGACATCATAGCCATGTGACCAGTCAGGTGTGAATGTTGTATTACCTTGTCGGTTACAGACTGGTCACATGACTATGACATCATCAAAGGTCCTGATGTTAACTGAACTTTGTCACTGTAGAGTGTCACATTGCATCACGGCGCACATTCTCCCGACAGGAGCGGTCAGCTGCAAGTATTTCCATACAGCTCAGGCACTCCTGTCCTGAGAGCGTCAGACTTTGTAGGGTGATGCAATGTGCAATCATACCCTCACTGTCAGGTTGCTTCTCGTTCTGTACAGAGTGATGAAGCAGAGCTGACAATGCTCTCTCTGCTTCTCACTTTGTATAGACTGTGCCTGTACAGAGTGATGTAGCTGAGCTGACAATGCTCTCTCTGCTTCTCACTTTGTATAGACTGTGCCTGTACAGAGTGATGTAGCTGAGCTGACAATGCTCTCTCTGCTTCTCACTTTGTATAGACTGTGCCTGTACAGAATGATGAAGCAGAGCTGACAATGCTCTCTCTGCTTCTCACTTTGTATAGACTGTGCCTGTACAGAGTGATGTAGCTGAGCTGACAATGCTCTCTCTGCTTCTCACTTTGTATAGACTGTGCCTGTACAGAATGATGAAGCAGAGCTGACATTGCTGTCCCTGTGGATTACGTCAGACTGAGGATTTTTTCTATAATGAAGATGGAGTCTCTAAATGTTTTTTTGTTTTATTTCTAATAAAAAATGTTTTTAATCTGTGTTGTGTTTTTTATTTTTTTACTGTTTACTAGAAATTAGACGTGGCCACCATGAATTTTGGGCTTAGTACTAGCTGAGAATACAAAGCTGGTATTAACCCCTTTATTACCCAGCATGCCACCGCATTAGGGCCGTTGGGCGAGCCAGGTAAAGCACCTGGAAATGGCGCAAAGTAACAATGCGCCATTTCCAGGGGCGGCTGCGGGCTGCCGAGAATCCCAGCCCCCAGCTGCCTAGTTTTACCTGGCTGGCGATCAAAATACAGTGGGAGCCCATGCATTTTTTTTTAATTTTTTTTTTAAATAATTATTAAAAAAAAATAATGGACTTCCCTGTATTTTGATTGCCAGCCAAGGTAAAGCCATGCAGATGGGGGTGGCAGCTCATAGCCATCCGCTTTATCTGCGCTGAGAATCAAAAATACCGCAGAGCGCTACGTAATTTTTAAAATTATATGCTCCACAGTGACAATCACTTAACAAGACCTTCATAGTCATGTGACTAGTCTGTAACCAACGAGGTAATACAACATTCACACCTGACTGGTCACATGGCCATGACATCACGGAAGGTCCTTTAACCCGTGGGCACAGCAATGATCGGACCCGGAAGTGGGAGCGGCCGGGTCTGCAGGATGCGTCGCAGGACCTGTAAGTATAATCAATGTTTTTTAATAATGTGCTTTTTTTTTTACAGCCCCTGGACCCGAACTGTAACACGAGCTTCCCAGGAAAGCTCGGGGATCATGTACACTATCACTATGTGATCAGTACGATCCCCGATCTTTACAGGTCGGGATCGCCCATCACTAATTGGGGGCCTTCAGGATATACTGTATATCAAGAGGACACCTTTATACTATAGATCAGTTTTTTGGGGTTCCCCATTCCTACATATCCACCAATGTAATCTCCTGACCCCGTAGCTGCAGATTTCATCACTACCTAGCTATTCGCACTCGCTATACTCATCACGAGGACTATCTAATACTCGCGTATTCATTCCGAATGGTGTGTGCCATGCAAGTCAATGGGGAGAACTCGCAAAGTAACAAGTAACCCGAATTCTGCACTGTTCGTGTGAGTAGCAAATAGTGCGGAATTTGGGTTACTTGTTACTTTGCGAGTTTTTCCACACGCGATTCGGAACTAATACGCGAGTATTAGACAGTCCTCGTGATGAGTAGAGCGAGTGCGAATAGTTAGGTCCTCGCTCATCTCTAATCACCACCTTCTAACTGCACATTTCAATGCTGTGACGCTCATTGTCTCCTCCACAGCTCACCGTGTACCTGGGGAAGAGGGACTTTGTGGATCACATCGATGTGGTGGACCCTGTGGGTGAGTGCACTGAGCCCAATATAAAATGATCATGAATACGTATAAGTGACAATATTATACTGCTATAATAAACAAATGTGTCAATAATAATAAACGTTTTGTTTTCAAGCAAATGTACGCAATGTTACATGATCAAATTCTCCTACCAGTAGGGGGAGCAAATTGCATACTGTAGTGATATAGAGTACAATATAACCTGTATACAGGGAGCTCCCCCTAGTGGAGGCTGCAGACAGGATCTTATCATGTATCTCTGTATACAGGGAGCTCCCCCTAGTGGTGGCTGTAGACAGGATCTTATCATGTATCTCTGTATACAGGGAGCTCCCCCTAGTGGTGGCTGCAGACAGGATCTTATCATGTATCTCTGTATACAGGGAGCTCCCCCTAGTGGTGGCTGCAGACAGGATCTTATCATGTATCTCTGTATGCAGGGAGCTCCCCCTAGTGGTGGCTGCAGACAGGATCTTATCATGTGTCTCTATACAGGGAGCTCCCCCAAGTGGTGGTTGCAGACAGGATCTTATCATGTATCTCTGTATACAGGGAGCTCCCCCTAGTGGTGGCTGCAGACAGGATCTTATCATGTATCTCTGTATACAGGGAGCTCCCCCTAGCGGTGGCTTCAGACAGGATCTTATCATGTATCTCTGTATACAGGGATCTCCCTCTAGTGGTGACTGCAGACAGGACCTTATCATGTATCTCTGTATACAGGGAGCTCCCCCTAGTGGTGACTGCAGACAGGATCTTATCATATATCTCTGTATACAGGGAGCTCCCCCTAGTGGTGGCTGCAGGCAGGATCTTATCATGTATCTCTGTATACAGGGAGCTCCCCCTAGTGGTGGCTGCAGACAGGATCTTATCATGTATCTCTGTATACAGGGAGCTCCCCCTAGTGGTGGCTGCAGACAGGATCTTATCATGTGTCTCTATACAGGGAGCTCCCCCAAGTGGTGGTTGCAGACAGGATCTTATCATGTATCTCTGTATACAGGGAGCTCCCCCTAGTGGTGGCTGCAGACAGGATCTTATCATGTATCTCTGTATACAGGGAGCTCCCCCTAGTGGTGGCTTCAGACAGGATCTTATCATGTATCTCTGTATACAGGGATCTCCCTCTAGTGGTGACTGCAGACAGGACCTTATCATGTATCTCTGTATACAGGGAGCTCCCCCTAGTGGTGACTGCAGACAGGATCTTATCATATATCTCTGTATACAGGGAGCTCCCCCTAGTGGTGGCTGCAGGCAGGATCTTATCATGTATCTCTGTATACAGGGAGCTCCCCCTAGTGGTGGCTGCAGACAGGATCTTATCATGTATCTCTGTATACAGGGAGCTCCCCCTAGTGGTGGCTGCAGACAGGATCTTATCATGTATCTCTGTATACAGGGAGCTCCCCCTAGTGGTGGCTGCAGACAGGAGCTTATCATGTATCTCTGTATACAGGGAGCTCCCCCTAGTGGTGGCTGCAGACAGGATCTTATCATGTATCTCTGTATACAGGGAGCTCCCCCTAGTGGTGGCTGCAGACAGGATCTTATCATGTATCTCTGTATACAGGGAGCTCCCCCTAGTGGTGGCTGCAGACAGGATCATATCATGTATCTCTGTATACAGGGAGCTCCCTCTAGTGGTGGCTGCAGACAGGATTTTATCATGTATCTCTGTATACAGGGAGCTCCCCCTAGTGGTGGCTGCAGACAGGATCTTATCATGTATCTCTGTATACAGGGAGCTCCCCCTAGTGGTGGCTGCAGACAGCATCTTATCATGTATCTCTGTATACAGGGAGCTCCCCCTAGTGGAGGCTGCAGACAGGATCTAATCATGTATCTCTGTATACAGGGAGCTCCCTCTAGTGGTGGCTGCAGACAGGATTTTATCATGTATCTCTGTATACAGGGAGCTCCCCCTAGTGGTGGCTGCAGACAGGATCTTATCATGTATCTCTGTATACAGGGAGCTCCCCCTAGTGGTGGCTGCAGACAGCATCTTATCATGTATCTCTGTATACAGGAAGCTCCCCCTAGTGGTGACTGCAGACAGGATCTTATCATGTATCTCTGTATACAGGGAGCTCCCCCTAGTGGTGGCTGCAGACAGGATCTTATCATGTATCTCTGTATTCAGGGAGCTCCCCCTAGTGGTGACTGCAGACAGGATCTTATCATGTATCTCTGTATACAGGGAGCTCCCCCTAGTGGTGGCTGCAGACAGGATCTTATCATGTATCTCTGTATACAGGGAGCTCCCCCTAGTGGTGGCTGCAGACAGGATCTTATCATGTATCTCTGTATACAGGGAGCTCCCCCTAGTGGTGGCTGCAGACAGGATCTTATCATGTATCTCTGTATACAGGGAGCTCCCCCTAGTGGTGGCTGCAGACAGGATCTTATCATGTATCTCTGTATACAGGGAGCTCCCCCTAGTGGTGGCTGCAGACAGGATCTTATCATGTATCTCTGTATACAGGGAGCTCCCCCTAGTGGTGGCTGCAGGCAGGATCTTATCATGTATCTCTGTATACAGGGAGCTCCCCCTAGTGGTGGCTGCAGACAGGATCTTATCATGTATCTCTGTATACAGGGAGCTCCCCCTAGTGGTGGCTGCAGACAGGATATTATCATGTATCTCTGTATACAGGGAGCTCCCCCTAGTGGTGGCTGCAGACAGGATATTATCATGTATCTCTGTATACAGGGAGCTCCCCCTAGTGGTGGCTGCAGACATGATCTTATCATGTATCTCTGTATACAGGGAGCTCCCCCTAGTGGTGGCTGCAGACAGGATATTATCATGTATCTCTGTATACAGGGA
>NC_134354.1:788851720-788854220 GCF_048569485.1 Anomaloglossus baeobatrachus | reverse complement strand
CCTCTATCAATCTATCTATCTATCTATCCCTCTATCTATCTATCTATTATCTATCTATCTATCCCTCTATCTATCTATCTATCCCTCTATCTATCTATCTATCTATCCCTCTATCTATCTATCTATCCCTCTATCTATCTATCTATCCCTCTATCTATCTATCTATCTATCTATCCCTCTATCTATCTATCTATCTATCTATCTATCTATCTATCTATCTATCTATCTATCTATCTATCCCTCTATCTATCTATCTATCCCTCTATCTATCTATCTATCTATCTATCCCTCTATCTATCTATCCCTCTATCTATCTATCCCTCTATCTATCTATCTATCTATCTATTATCTATCCCTCTATCTATCCCTCCATCTATCTATCCCTCTATCTATCTATCTATCTATCTATCTATTATCTATCTATCTATCTATGCCTCTATCTATCTATCCCTCTATCTATCTATCTATCTATCTATCTATCTATCAAATCAAATCAAATCAAATCAAATAAGCTTTATTGGCAGGACCAAATACAAATTAGTTTTGCCAAAGCAAGTGTACATTAGGGGTTGGGGCTGTGGGGATGGTGGGTGGGGACTGTAGGAAGGATGGATGGGGCTCATCCAGGGTGGGGACTGTGGGGGCACTTCTAGGATGGGGGCTATGGAAGTCCATGGCTTATGATGGGGCATATCCACGGTGGGACTGTGGTAACGGTGGATGGGACATATCCAGGGTGGGGATTGGGGGGCCACATCTGGGATGGGGGGCTATGGAAGTCCATGACTTATCATAGTTCTCTTTCTGGAAGTCTATGACATTCGCTCACATACCGCGCTGCTATCTCCACTGCGCTCTCTTCTTCCCCCAGCAGGATATATATTTTCTCTTCCTCCTTCATGGAGCTGAAATCCGGGAAGAGATGGGAGAGTCTCCTGAAGTGAGTGTCCCTCACTGCTGAGTACTTGGTGCAGTGTAGCAGGAAGTGGGTTTCATCCTCCACGGCCTCCAGGTCACAGTGTTGGCACAGTCTGTCCTCCCTGGGCTTGTAGCTCTGCTTGTGACGTCCGGATTCGATGGCTAGACTGTGGGCACTGAGTCTATATCGGCTCAGGGTCCTGCGGTCTCTGGGGTCCGGGATTTTCTCCAGATACGGGGCCAGTCTGTAGTCTCTCTGTAGTCTCTGGTACGTGGTCAGTTTCTGTGAGGTGTTGATGTCGGTCCTCCAGTCACTGACATACCTCTCCTGGCCCTCGTCTACCATCTTCCTGATTCTGGTTCTTGTCAGGCTGCTGTGATTGGTTATTTTGTCCAGTTGGGTTTGGGAGGGCTGTGCCCGGGGTCCTGGTTCATCTGGCCCACGTATATATATCAGAGCTTTGTGGTGATGGGAGTTTGGATTGCTACTCTGTAGGTGAGCCTGAAATGATAGTGACCTCTTCAGAGCTGCTAGGTGTAGAGGGAATCTGCCCAGCTCAGCTCGACAGGCGCTGTTGGAGGTGCTTCGATGGACCTGGAGAAGGTGCTTACAGAATTCCAGGTGGAATATTTCTGTTGGGCTGGAATCCCACCTTGACCAATCTGGGTAAGTGTGAGGGCCCCAGACTTCGCTGCCGTACAGGAGGATTGGGGCAATGATGGAATCGAAGATTTTTAGCCAGACCCTCACTGGTGGCTTCAGATGATACAATGTCCTTCGGATGGCATAAAAGGTTTTGCAGGCCTTGTTTTTCAGGGTCTCTATGGCTTGTTTGAAGCTCCCTGACTGGTGAATTTCCAGGCCCAAGTAGGTGTATTTGTCTGTTCCTGTTAGAGTGTAGCCGTTTAGGACAAATGAAGGATGCTGGTCAAATCTTCTTTTTCTCTTCTGGAACACCATGATGTTGGTTTTCTTTAGATTGATCGGTAGTGCCCATGTGGAGCTGAATTTCTCCAAGATTTGTAGGTTGTCTTGGAGACCTTTCTCGGTTGGTGACACCAGCAGTAGGTCATCTGCATAGAGCAAGAATTTCACCTGGGCGTCATGGAGTGTGAGACCTGGAGCAGGTGAAGATTCTAGAGCAGTAGCCAGCTCATTGATGTAAATATTGAAGAGCGTTGGACTTAGGCTGCAGCCCTGTCTGACTCCTCGGCTCTGCTGGAAATAAGCCGTTCTTCTACCGTTCACACTCACGCTGCAGAGGTTCTCGGTGTAGGAGCTTTTGATGACATCATAGGTCTTTCCTCCTATTCCGCTTTCCAGCATTTTTAAGAACAAGCCCGGGTGCCACACTGAGTCAAAGGCCTTTTTAAAGTCTACAAAGCAGGCGTATATCTTCCCATGCTTTGTATTGTGGACGTGGCTCTGAATGAGACTGTGCAGGGTGTAGATGTGGTCCGTGGTGCGGTGGTTTGGCACGAACCCTGCTTGGCTTTTGCTCAAGACATTGTGCTCGGTAAGGAAACTGATGATCCTTTTGTTTAGGATGCTGTTGAACAGTTTTCCCAAGTTACTGCTGAC
>NC_134354.1:788744220-788844220 GCF_048569485.1 Anomaloglossus baeobatrachus | reverse complement strand
CATACTATACAAGGATAAGGCTGCACATCAAACTTAGATAATGGTATAATACCTCAAGCATATGGAAAACTATTGGAAAATACAATGAAAAATGCTACTTGCTAACTTGAACATGTGAATAATGAATTGCATACCTGCCATGAATATTAGGAAAAAGGAGATATTTAGCAATTGCATTGATCAATGTAACTGATCCCTTTTTCCTAATATTCATGGCAGGTATGCATTTCATTATTCACATGTTCAAGTTAGCAAGTAGCATTTTTCATTGTATTTTCCACTATTTTTCCATATGCTTGAGGTATTATACCATTATCTAAGTTTGATGTGCAGCCTTATCCGTATATAGTATGTATTTTTTTGGCTTGCACTCATAATATATATATTAGTGCTCACTTCAGTTATCCTATTCAGTTATATGTAGTTTTTTTCTGAATGTGAACACAGCTCTGCCCCTTTCGGCCATGTTTTTTCCATCTCCTATATAAGAAAGTCCTTAGTTACCCCTCTCCACCCACAGCAGTTTTTAATTGCAATGAGATGACACACAGTTAGGGTCACAGAGCTAGGGACCCCAATATAGAGATATACCTTGACGAGGTCTTGGGGCTCAGTTACATTGATCAATGTGATTGCTAAATATCTCCTTTTTCCTAATATTCATGGCAGGTATGCAATTCATTATTCACATGTTCAAGTTAGCAAGTAGCATTTTTCATTGTATATTCCAATATTTTTCCATATGCTTGAGGCATTATACCATTATCTAAGTTTGATGTGCAGCCTTATCCTTGTATAGTATGTATTTTTTTGGCTTGCACTCATAATATATATATTAGTGCTCACTTCAGTTATCCTATTCAGTTATGTGTGTTTTACTGAGACTGTGTCTTCATCATTGGGCTGAGTGAGTACCACCATGCCATGCGGCACAGCGCTGCCCCGCGATCCTGCACCTTGCCAGGCCCCGTAGCCCACCTGCCATCCATCGCTACCCCATCACCGGGCCCCGGGACAACCAACCCCCTACCCACGGAGGGGAGAACTAACAACCAACCTGCTCCCAGTCACCGCTCCCGGGATCCCCGTCTAGAGCAGCGGTGGTGTCACCAAAATCACCACAACCGTGGGTGGCGTCACGGACAATAAATCCCCACAATCAAATCCCCTTTTCACTCACGGGCGAGGAGCGCCGCTCGAGTCCCCGGCTTCCGGCCCACCGCTCGAGCCACCACCGAGCAGCAGCAGCGGCCGCAGCAGCAGCGGCAGCCGGACCCGAGCAGTGGGAGAACGCAGTGTCCCCTCCTCCGCCCGCGACAACTTGGCATCACGAACAGGATCCTACCGTTCTACCGATTGGTGGAAGTGCGCCTTGTGTGACTGCCGGAGGTGTCCGGCCGGAAAATTTGAAAAGCCGCCATCTTGGGCGCGAAGAGTTCCCGCTCGAGCGTCTCCTCGAGTAGTGGAGGCGCGAAGGCCTAAACCCCGCCCCAATAGAGGAGGAGCCGAAAAAGAGGCTAAAGGGGACGAAATGGCGGCTGGTCGCATGTGAGCGCGGCTATGGAAGCAGGGACGCCAGGACCCTGCGGCCATTTACTGGTTCCTGGAAGAGGCCGCTGCTAAAGATGCTGAGTTCGACCGACAACACCGTGGTCCCCGCGCCTGGCCCCGCAGCGTGGGTGGAAGTCCGGACCGTCCAGCTAAGCAGCCGTCTGCAGGTCCGCATGCATCTCCTCCTGGAGGAGCGGGAGGCCGACATGGCGGAAGTGGTGGTGGCCATACGGAGACGCGAGGTGGAGGGAGTCTTGGAAGGGAGGGTAAGTGACCCACGCCCCTGTACCCCTAGTGGGTCGGTCATCGCGGCTGAGGGACCCGGTCCATACCCGCTCGCCCTGCTACCTCTCCCACTACCCGTGTTGGCTGCTGCTGCCCCGCCACAAGGCCCGCTACCACCACCACCGGTAGCGGTACCCTGCCAATCCGCCCCGGCGGACCGACCTGCAGCAGAAGCTCGTGACTGCCCTGATCCGCTTCCATGGAAGAAGCCGAAGGCTGAGGCAGTCAGCAAAGATGCACCGGAGGCACGGCGGGGATGCAGCTGCCAGGAGGCAGAGCAAGCCATGTCACAGCGGGGTCCCTCATTACTGAAGGTGCCGGTCGTAGCCGACACGGAGGGACTCTGGCTGGGTCCGTCCCCCACACACGCTGAACCGGAGCAAACAGAAAGTGCTCCCGGCTGGGAGCGGCGGCAACGGCAGCTGCGCAGGGAGATCGATGCCCGAGAGGGGTGTAGAGCGGATGTGCATGCCCGCATGAATATGGAGGAAGATCACCCGCAGCGAGCTACCATCGGGGTCCACAGCGGTGCACCATGTGAAGGTGGCACTAGAGCCCCGCGATGGAGAATGGACTGTTGAGCAGTAAAAGTCGGCGGTCCTCCGCCTAAAAGTTGTCCCCGTTGGGACCACCAGCGTGCTGGTCACCGTTTGAAAGTTTGAAAAAGAATGATAAGTGAATGAAACAGAAGAAAGTTATCTGATTGTCAACTGTGATTTGAACCGGTCGTAGCCGGCAGCTGGTCCCCGTTGGGACCCTTTTCACCACTTTACATAAGAAACTACTCATGGACAAGCCTGAGAACTTGCAGGGCAACCACAAACTAGTGGCATGTAAATAAAAATGTTTGTTACAGCTCCCACCGTTACCGCCTCCGGAGAGGCAGATTGGAGGAAGGGCCCGCAGTGGAGTAGGCTGGGGCCCAGCCACCACCGGAACCGGGGGCAATCCTCTGGGGGTTTCAGGGGCTCCCCATGGACGTGGATCCCCTGAAAAGGACAGAACCCGCTCGGGCAAATTGTGCAGGACTGGGGTCAAGGGGTGCTGTTTGCTTAGAGGCAGCATCAGGGCCAGGTTGCTTGGGTGGGAGAGAGCGGAAGCCGTAACCGTTTGCAACCGTTAGTAACGTTTGAGTAAGAGTACCTCCCGATGTGGGAAGATGTTATTATAATTGTATGTCTGTTACCGTTTTTTATATTTTTCAGTTGGTGACAATAAAACCGGTGATGGACAGGCAGCCCGCAGACGGTCTGCATTAAACTAAGGGGGAACGTGGCGCCCTGGACAAGCCAGGGGCCACAGAGCACAACACCCACACACCCCACACTCCCAGCAGGCACACCAAAGCCACAACACAAAACCCTTGTTGCCTTCCTCCAGGGGCTGATGTCCACACCAGGGGGTGGGCCAGGCGGTTGGTCCCGCCCACTGAGGAGTTCACAGTCTTGGAGGAGGGAAAACAGCTAGTCTAGTTGGAGAGGTGAAAGTGAGAGCAAGTGAAGTAGCAGTCGAGCAGTCTAAAGTGAGTCCGGGTGTGTGGCCCGGACAGATCAGCAAGGTTGGCAGACAGTGGTGACCGTCTGCAGGAGTGGCCGATTGGAGTCTACCGTAAGGACTGTGGATGGGTGGTGGCCCGGCGGTACCGGACCGGTACACAAAGAGAAGCCAGCACCATCTGGCAGGGGCTTTTCGGACCCCAGCAAGGCTAGGAGTCGCCGTGAATTTGCCAAATCCGTTAGTGAAGGGGACCTCCTGGGTTTCCAAACAGTCAAGTCACGACAGAAGCCAACCGTCCAACCGAGTGAGAGAGACACCGCCACCGCCAAGGCAACCGTTTCTCAGGGCCAGTGCCTGCGGGCAAAAGGGGCTCCTCCGGCCCATATCCAAGCCGGGGAGCGGGTTACCGGTGGGAACCCATTGGGACCGTACAGACATCTTAGGTGCAGGGAAAAGCAGTCACCACCAACCTGCCGGGAGCAACAACACCGCAGCCGTCTGTGGGACCCATCCATCCAGCCGTGTGTTTTACCGAGACTGTGTCTTCATCATTGGGCTGAGTGAGTACCACCGTGCCGTGCGGCACAGCGCTGCCCCTGCGACCCTGCACCTTGCCAGGCTCCGTAGCCCGCCTGCCATCCATCCCTACCTACCCCATCACCGGGCCCCGGGACAACCAACCCCCTACCCACGGAGGGGAGAACTAACAACCAAGCTGCTCCCTTTCATCGCTCCCGGGATCCCCGTCTAGAGCAGCGGTGGTGTCACCAAAATCACCACAACCGTGGGTGGCGTCACGGACAATAAATCCCCATAATCAAATCCCCTTTTCATTCACGGGCGAGGAACGCCGCTCGAGTCCCCGGGATCCGGTCCACCGCTCGAGCCACCACCGAGCAGAAGCAGCGGCCACAGCAGCAGCAACGGCAGCCGGACCCGAGCAGTGGGAGAGCGCAGCGTCCCCTCCTCCGCCCGCGACATATCTATCCCTCTATCTATCTATCTCTCTATCTATTATCCCTATATCTATCTATCCATCCATCCATCATATCTGTTATACAGTGTGTCCACCCATATCCTGTATACACCGCACCTATATACAGTGTGTCCACCCATATCCTGTATACACTGCACCTATATACAGTGTGTCCACCCATATCCTGTATACACCGCACCTATATACAGTGTGTCCACCCATATCCTGTATACACCGCACCTATATACAGTGTGTCCACCCATATCCTGTATACACCGCACCTATATACAGTGTGTCCACCCATATCCTGTATACACCGCACCTATATACAGTGTGTCCACCCATATCCTGTATACACCGCACCTATATACAGTGTGTCCTCCCATATCCTGTATACACCGCACCTATATACAGTGTGTCCACCCATATCCTGTATACACCGCACCTATATACAGTGTGTCCACCCATATCCTGTATACACCGCAACTATATACAGTGTGTCCACCCATATCCTGTATACACCACACCTATATACACTGTGTCCACCCATATCCTGTATACACCTCACCTATATACAGTGTGTCCACCCATATCCTGTATACACCGCACCTATATACAGCGTGTCCACCCATATCCTGTATACACTGCACCTATATACAATGTGTCCACCCATATCCTGTATACACCGCACCTATATACAGTGTGTCCACCCATAGCCTGTATACACCGCACCTATATACAGTGTGTCCACCCATATCCTGTATACACCGCAGCTATATACAGCGTGTCCACCCATATCCTGTATACACCGCACCTATATACAGCGTGTCCACCCATATCCTGTATACACCGCACCTATATACAGTGTGTCCACCCATATCCTGTATACACCGCACCTATATACAGTGTGTCCTCCCATATCCTGTATACACCGCACCTATATACAGTGTGTCCACCCATATCCTGTATACACCGCACCTATATACAGTGTGTCCACCCATATCCTGTATACACCGCACCTATATACAGTGTGTCCACCCATATCCTGTATACACCACACCTATATACAGTGTCCACCCATATCCTGTATACACTGCACCTATATACAATGTGTCCACCCATATCCTGTATACACCGCACCTATATACAGTGTGTCCACCCATAGCCTGTATACACCGCACCTATATACAGTGTGTCCACCCATATCCTGTATACACCGCAGCTATATACAGCGTGTCCACCCATATCCTGTATACACCGCACCTATATACAGCGTGTCCACCCATATCCTGTATACACCGCACCAATATACAGTGTGTCCACCCATATCCTGTATACACCGCACCTATATACAGTGTGTCCACCCATATCCTGTATACATCGCACCTATATACAGCGTGCCCACCCATATCCTGTATACACCGCACCTATATACAGTGTGTCCACCCATATCCTGTATACACCGCACCTATATACAGCGTGTCCACCCATATCCTGTATACACCGCACCTATATACAGTGTGTCCACCCATATCCTGTATACACTGCACCTATATACAGTGTGTCCACCCATATCCTGTATACACCGCACCTATATACAGTGTGTCCACCCCTTTCCTGTATACACCGCACCTATATACAGTGTGTCCACCCATATCCTGTATACACCGCACCTATATACAGTGTGTCCACCCATATCCTGTATACACCTCCCCTATATACAGTGTGTCCACCCATATCCTGTATACACCGCCCCTAGATACAGTGTGTCCACCCCTATCCTGTATACACCGCACCTATATACAGCATGTCCACCCATATCCTGTATACACCGCACCTATATACAGTGTGTCCACCTATATCCTGTATACACCGCAAGTATATACAGTGTGCCCACCCATATCCTGTATACACCGCACCTATATACAGCGTGTCCACCCATACCCTGTATACACCGCACCTATATACACTGTGTCCACCCATATCCTGTATACACCGCACCTATATACAGTGTGTCCACCCATATCATGTATACACCGCACCTATATACAGCGTGTACACCCATATCCTGTATACACCGCAACTATATATAGTGTGTCCACCCATACCCTGTATACATTTCACCTATATACAGTGTGTCCACCCATATGCTGTATACACCGCACCTATATACAGTGTGTCCACCCATATCCTGTATACACCGCACCTATATACAGTGTGTCCACCCATATTCTGTATACACCGCACCTATATACAGTGTGTCCACCCATATCCTGTATACACCGCACCTATATACAGTGTGTCCACCGATATCCTGTATACACCGCAACTATATACAATGTGTCCACCCATATCCTGTATACACTTCACCTATATACAGTGTGTCCACCCATATCCTGTATACACCGCAACTATATACAGTGTGTCCACCCATATCCTGTATACACCGCACCTATATACAGTGTGTCCACCCATATCCTGTATACACCGCACCTATATACAGTGTGTCCACCCATATCCTGTATACACCGCACCTATATACAGTGTGTCCACCCCTTTCCTGTATACACCGCACCTATATACAGTGTGTCCACCCATATCCTGTATACACCGCACCTATATACAGTGTGTCCACCCATATCCTATATACACCGCACCTATATACAGTGTGTCCACCCATATCCTGTATACACCGCACCTCTATACAGTGTGTCCACCCCTTTCCTGTATACACCGCACTTATATACAGTGTGTCCACCCATATCCTGTATACACCACACCTATATACAGTGTGTCCACCCATATCCTGTATACACCGCACCTATATACAGTGTGTCCACCCATATCCTGTATACTCCGCACCTATATACAGTGTGTCCACCCATATCCTGTATACACCGCACCTATATACAGTGTGTCCACCCATATCCTGTATACACCACACCTATATACAGCGTGTCCACCCATATCCTGTATACACCGCACCTATATACAGCGTGTCCACCCATATCCTGTATACACCGCACCTATATACAGTGTGTCCACCCATATCCTGTATACTCCGCACCTATATACAGTGCGTCCACCCATATCCTGTATACACCGCACCTATATACAGTGTGTCCACCCATATCCTGTATTCACCGCACCTTTATACAGTGTGTCCACCCATATCCTGTATACACCGCACCTATATACAGTGTGTCCACCCATATCCTGTATACACCGCACCTATATACAGTGTGTCCACCCATATCCTGTATACTCCGCACCTATATACAGTGCGTCCACCCATATCCTGTATACACCGCACCTATATACAGTGTGTCCACCCATATCCTGTATACACCGCACCTATATACAGTGTGTCCACCCATATCCTGTATACACCGCACCTATATACAGTGTGTCCACCCATATCCTGTATACACCGCACCTATATACAGTGTGTCCACCCATATCCTGTATACACCGGAGCTATATACAGTGTGTCCACCCATATCCTGTATACACCGCACCTATATACAGTGTGTCCACCCATATCCTGTATACACCGGAGCTATATACAGTGTGTCCACCCATATCCTGTATACACCGCACCTATATACAGTGTGTCCACCCATATCCTGTATACACCGGAGCTATATACAGCGTGTCCACCCATATCCTGTATACACCGCACCTATATACAGTGTGTCCACCCATATCCTGTATACTCCACACCTATATACAGTGCGTCCACCCATATCCTGTATACACCGCACCTATATACAGTGTGTCCACCCATATCCTGTATACACCGCACCTATATACAGTGTGTCCACCCATATCCTGTATACACCGCACCTATATACAGTGTGTCCACCCATATCCTGTATACACCGCACCTATATACAGTGTGTCCACCCATATCCTGTATACACCGCACCTATATACAGCGTGTCCACCCATATCCTGTATACACCGCACCTATATACAGTGTGTCCACCCATATCCTGTATACACCGCACCTATATACAGCGTGTCCACCCATATCCTGTATACACCGCACCTATATACAGCGTGTCCACCCATATCCTGTATACTCCGCACCTATATACAGTGCGTCCACCCATATCCTGTATACACCGCACCTATATACAGTGTGTCCACCCATATCCTGTATACACCGCACCTATATACAGTGTGTCCACCCATATCCTGTATACACCGCACCTATATACAGTGTGTCCACCCATATCCTGTATACACCGCACCTATATACAGCGTGTCCACCCATATCCTGTATACACCGCACCTATATACAGCGTGTCCACCCATATCCTGTATACACCGCACCTATATACAGTGCGTCCACCCATATCCTGTATACACCGCACCTATATACAGTGTGTCCACCCATATCCTGTATACACCGCACCTATATACAGTGTGTCCACCCATATCCTGTATACACCGCACCTATATACAGTGTGTCCACCCATATCCTGTATACACCGCACCTATATACAGTGTGTCCACCCATATCCTGTATACACCGCACCTATATACAGTGTGTCCACCCATATCCTGTATACACCGCACCTATATACAGTGTGTCCACCCATATCCTGTATACACCGGAGCTATATACAGTGTGTCCACCCATATCCTGTATACACCGCACCTATATACAGTGTGTCCACCCATATCCTGTATACACCGGAGCTATATACAGTGTGTCCACCCATATCCTGTATACACCGCACCTATATACAGTGTGTCCACCCATATCCTGTATACACCGCACCTATATACAGTGTGTCCACCCATATCCTGTATACACCGCACCTATATACAGTGTGTCCACCCATATCCTGTATACACCGCACCTATATACAGTGTGTCCACCCATATCCTGTATACACCGCACCTATATACAGTGCGTCCACCCATATCCTGTATACACCGCACCTATATACAGTGTGTCCACCCATATCCTGTATACACCGCACCTATATACAGTGTGTCCACCCATATCCTGTATACACCGCACCTATATACAGTGTGTCCACCCATATCCTGTATACACCGCACCTATATACAGTGTGTCCACCCATATCCTGTATACACCGCACCTATATACAGTGTGTCCACCCATATCCTGTCCACTGCCATTAACTAAAGAACGGCGGCAGCTATAGGCATAGAAGTGGTGTCTAGGTATAGTAAAGTAGCCATGTGCTATGCAATGAAACCACCTATAGCGCCACCTGGTGGAAAACAACGGAGTTACCATTTTTATCTCGGAAACGGAAAGAGATAGAGAAAAAAAGTGGATTAAAAAATTGTAGATCATCATCAATTCAATCCGAGTCCACACCTTGCACAGAAATGCTGTGATTAGAAGGTGTAAACCTCACAAGGCTGCGGACGTGAAGCGACACCTCATGGAGGCCGCCTACAAGTCACTGGGTATAGAGGCTGTGTGGCCTCCGCTCACCTGACCTGACCCCACTGCACTTCTTTCTGTGAGGTCACATCACACAGCAGGTGTATGCGACCCCTCCCCCAACATTGCAGGACCCACCACCACGTATCACAGATGCTTGTGCAAACGTGTCACCTACCATATTGCACAACGTGCAGCAAGATACAGTATGCTGTGCAGAGGCCAGATGTGCATTGCAGCCATATACAGTATGCTGTGCAGAGTGCAGATGCGCATTGCAGCCAGATACAGTATGCTGTGCAGAGGCCAGATGTGCATTGCAGCCAGATACAGTATGCTGTGCAGAGGCCAGATGTGCATTGCAGCAAGATACAGTATGCTGTGCAGAGGCCAGATGTGCATTGCAGCCAGATACAGTATGCTGTGCAGAGTGCAGATGCGCATTGCAGCCAGATACAGTATGCTGTGCAGAGGCCAGATGTGCATTGCAGCCAGATACAGTATGCTGTGCAGAGGCCAGATGTGCATTGCAGCAAGATACAGTATGCTGTGCAGAGGCCAGATGTGCATTGCAGCCAGATACAGTATGCTGTGCAGAGGCCAGATGTGCATTGCAGCCAGATACAGTATGCTGTGCAGAGGCCAGATGTGCATTGCAGCCAGATACAGTATGCTGTGCAGAGGCCAGATGTGCATTGCAGCCAGATACAGTATGCTGTGCAGAGGCCAGATGTGCATTGCAGCCAGATACAGTATGCTGTGCAGAGGCCAGATGTGCATTGCAGCCAGATACAGTATGCTGTGCAGAGGCCAGATGTGCATTGCAGCAAGATACAGTATGCTGTGCAGAGTCCAGATGTGCATTGCAGCAAGATACAGTATGCTGTGCAGAGGCCAGATGTGCATTGCAGCAAGATACAGTATGCTGTGCAGAGGCCAGATGTGCATTGCAGCCAGATACAGTATGCTGTGCAGAGGCCAGATGTGCATTGCAGCCAGATACAGTATGCTGTGCAGAGGCCAGATGTGCATTGCAGCAAGATACAGTATGCTGTGCAGAGTCCAGATGTGCATTGCAGCAAGATACAGTATGCTGTGCAGAGGCCAGATGTGCATTGCAGCAAGATACAGTATGCTGTGCAGAGGCCAGATGTGCATTGCAGCCAGATACAGTATGCTGTGCAGAGGCCAGATGTGCATTGCAGCAAGATACAGTATGCTGTGCAGAGGTCAGATGTGCATTGCAGCAAGATACAGTATGCTGTGCAGAGGCCAGATGTGCATTGCAGCAAGATACAGTATACTGTGCAGAGGCCAGATGTGCATTGCAGCAAGATACAGTATGCTGTGCAGAGGTCAGATGTGCATTGCAGCAAGATACAGTATGCTGTGCAGAGGCCAGATGTGCATTGCAGCAAGATACAGTATGCTGTGCAGAGGTCAGATGTGCATTGCAGCAAGATACAGTATGCTGTGCAGAGGCCAGATGTGCATTGCAGCCAGATACAGTATGCTGTGCAGAGGCCAGATGTGCATTGCAGCCAGATACAGTATGCTGTGCAGAGTCCAGATGTGCATTGCAGCAAGATACAGTATGCTGTGCAGAGGGCAGATGTACATTGCAGCCAGATACAGTATGCTGTGCAGAGTCCAGATGTGCATTGCAGCCAGATACAGTATGCTGTGCAGAGGCCAGATGTGCATTGCAGCAAGATACAGTATGCTGTGCAGAGGCCAGATGTGCATTGCAGCCAGATACAGTATGCTGTGCAGAGGCCAGATGTGCATTGCAGCCAGATACAGTATGCTGTGCAGAGGCCAGATGTGCATTGCAGCAAGATACAGTATGCTGTGCAGAGCCCAGATGTGCATTGCAGCCAGATACAGTATTCTGTGCAGAGGCCAGATGTGCATTGCAGCAAGATACAGTATGCTGTGCAGAGTCCAGATGTGCATTGCAGCCAGATACAGTATGCTGTGCAGAGGCCAGATGTGCATTGCAGCAAGATACAGTATGCTGTGCAGAGCCCAGATGTGCATTGCAGCAAGATACAGTATGCTGTGCAGAGTCCAGATGTGCATTGCAGCCAGATACAGTATGCTGTGCAGAGGCCAGATGTGCATTGCAGCCAGATACAGTATGCTGTGCAGAGGCCAGATGTGCATTGCAGCAAGATACAGTATACTGTGCAGAGCCCAGATGTGCATTGTAGCAAGATACAGTATGCTGTGCAGAGGCCAGATGTGCATTGCAGCAAGATACAGTATACTGTGCAGAGCCCAGATGTGCATTGTAGCAAGATACAGTATGCTGTGCAGAGGCCAGATGTGCATTGCAGCAAGATACAGTATGCTGTGTAGAGTCCAGATGTGCATTGCAGCAAGATACAGTATGCTGTGCAGAGGCCAGATGTGCATTGCAGCCAAATACAGTATGCTGTGCAGAGTCCAGATGTGCATTGCAGCCAGATACAGTATGCTGTGCAGAGGCCAGATGTGCATTGCAGCCAGATACAGTATGCTGTGCAGAGGCCAGATGTGCATTGCAGCAAGATACAGTATGCTGTGCAGAGGCCAGATGTGCATTGCAGCCAGATACAGTATGCTGTGCAGAGGCCAGATGTGCATTGCAGCAAGATACAGTATGCTGTGCAGAGGTCAGATGTGCATTGCAGCAAGATACAGTATGCTGTGCAGAGGCCAGATGTGCATTGCAGCAAGATACAGTATGCTGTGCAGAGGTCAGATGTGCATTGCAGCAAGATACAGTATGCTGTGCAGAGGCCAGATGTGCATTGCAGCCAGATACAGTATGCTGTGCAGAGGCCAGATGTGCATTGCAGCCAGATACAGTATGCTGTGCAGAGTCCAGATGTGCATTGCAGCAAGATACAGTATGCTGTGCAGAGGGCAGATGTACATTGCAGCCAGATACAGTATGCTGTGCAGAGTCCAGATGTGCATTGCAGCCAGATACAGTATGCTGTGCAGAGGCCAGATGTGCATTGCAGCAAGATACAGTATGCTGTGCAGAGGCCAGATGTGCATTGCAGCCAGATACAGTATGCTGTGCAGAGGCCAGATGTGCATTGCAGCCAGATACAGTATGCTGTGCAGAGGCCAGATGTGCATTGCAGCAAGATACAGTATGCTGTGCAGAGCCCAGATGTGCATTGCAGCCAGATACAGTATTCTGTGCAGAGGCCAGATGTGCATTGCAGCAAGATACAGTATGCTGTGCAGAGTCCAGATGTGCATTGCAGCCAGATACAGTATGCTGTGCAGAGGCCAGATGTGCATTGCAGCAAGATACAGTATGCTGTGCAGAGCCCAGATGTGCATTGCAGCAAGATACAGTATGCTGTGCAGAGTCCAGATGTGCATTGCAGCCAGATACAGTATGCTGTGCAGAGGCCAGATGTGCATTGCAGCCAGATACAGTATGCTGTGCAGAGGCCAGATGTGCATTGCAGCAAGATACAGTATACTGTGCAGAGCCCAGATGTGCATTGTAGCAAGATACAGTATGCTGTGCAGAGGCCAGATGTGCATTGCAGCAAGATACAGTATACTGTGCAGAGCCCAGATGTGCATTGTAGCAAGATACAGTATGCTGTGCAGAGGCCAGATGTGCATTGCAGCAAGATACAGTATGCTGTGTAGAGTCCAGATGTGCATTGCAGCAAGATACAGTATGCTGTGCAGAGGCCAGATGTGCATTGCAGCCAAATACAGTATGCTGTGCAGAGTCCAGATGTGCATTGCAGCCAGATACAGTATGCTGTGCAGAGGCCAGATGTGCATTGCAGCCAGATACAGTATGCTGTGCAGAGGCCAGATGTGCATTGCAGCCAGATACAGTATGCTGTGCAGAGGCCAGATGTGCATTGCAGCAAGATACAGTATGCTGTGCAGAGTCCAGGTGTGCATTGCAGCCAGATACAGTATGCTGTGCAGAGGCCAGATGTGCATTGCAGCCAGATACAGTATGCTGTGCAGAGGCCAGATGTGCATTGCAGCAAGATACAGTATGCTGTGCAGAGGCCAGATGTGCATTGCAGCAAGATACAGTATGCTGTGCAGAGGCCAGATGTGCATTGCAGCAAGATACAGTATGCTGTGCAGAGGCCAGATGTGCATTGCAGCCAGATACAGTATGCTGTGCAGAGGCCAGATGTGCATTGCAGCAAGATACAGTATGCTGTGCAGAGGCCAGATGTGCTTTGCATGAAGATACAGTATGCTGTGCAGAGGCCAGATGTGCATTGCAGCCAGATACAGTATGCTGTGCAGAGGCCAGATGTGCATTGCAGCAAGATACAGTATGCTGTGCAGAGGCCAGATGTGCATTGCAGCAAGATACAGTATGCTGTGCAGAGACCAGATGTGCATTGCAGCAAGATACAGTATGCTGTGCAGAGTCCAGATGTGCATTGCAGGAAGATACAGTATGCTGTGCTGAGTCCAGATGTGCATTGCAGCAAGATACAGTATGCTGTGCAGAGGCCAGATGTGCATTGCAGCAAGATACAGTATGCTGTGCAGAGGCCAGATGTGCATTGCAGCCAGATACAGTATGCTGTGCAGAGGCCAGATGTGCATTGCAGGAAGATACAGTATGCTGTGCAGAGGCCAGATGTGCATTGCAGCCAGATACAGTATGCTGTGCAGAGGCCAGATGTGCAATGCAGCAAGATACAGTATGCTGTGCAGAGGCCAGATGTGCATTGCAGCAAGATACAGTATGCTGTGCAGAGACCAGATGTGCATTGCAGCAAGATACAGTATGCTGTGCAGAGTCCAGATGTGCATTGCAGGAAGATACAGTATGCTGTGCTGAGTCCAGATGTGCATTGCAGCAAGATACAGTATGCTGTGCAGAGGCCAGATGTGCATTGCAGCAAGATACAGTATGCTGTGCAGAGGCCAGATGTGCATTGCAGCCAGATACAGTATGCTGTGCAGAGCCCAGATGTGCATTGCAGCAAGATACAGTATGCTGTGCAGAGGCCAGATGTAGTATGCTGTGCAGAGGCCAGATGTGCATTGCAGCAAGATACAGTATGCTGTGCAGAGTCCAGTGCATTGCAGCAAGATACAGTATGCTGTGCAGAGGCCAGATGTGCGTTGCAGCCAGATACAGTATGCTGTGCAGAGGCCAGATGTGCATTGCAGCAAGATACAGTATGCTGTGCAGAGGCCAGATGTGCATTGCAGCCAGATACAGTATGCTGCGCAGAGGCCAGATGTGCATTGCAGCCTGATACAGTATGCTGTGCAGAGGCCAGATGTGCATTGCAGCAAGATACAGTATGCTGTGCAGAGTCCAGATGTGCATTGCAGCCAGATACAGTATGCTGTGCAGAGGCCAGATGTGCATTGCAGCAAGATACAGTATGCTGTGCAGAGGCCAGATGTGCATTGCAGCAAGATACAGTATGCTGTGCAGAGGCCAGATGTGCATTGCAGCAAGATACAGTATGCTGTGCAGAGCCCAGATGTGCATTGCTGGAAGATACAGTATGCTGTGCAGAGGCCAGATGTGCATTGCAGGAAGATACAGTATGCTGTGCAGAGTGCAGATGTGCATTGCAGCAAGATACAGTATGCTGTGCAGAGTCCAGATGTGCATTGCAGGAAGATACAGTATGCTGTGCAGAGGCCAGATGTGCATTGCAGCAAGATACAGTATGCTGTGCAGAGGCCAGATGTGCATTGCAGCAAGATACAGTATGCTGTGCAGAGGCCAGATGTGTATTGCAGCCAGATACAGTATGCTGTGCAGAGCCCAGATGTGCATTGCAGCAAGATACAGTATGCTGTGCAGAGGCCAGATGTAGTATGCTGTGCAGAGGCCAGATGTGCATTGCAGCCAGATACAGTATGTTGTGCAGAGCCCAGATGTGCATTGCAGCAAGATACAGTATGCTGTGCAGAGGCCAGATGTAGTATGCTGTGCAGAAGCCAGATGTGCATTGCAGCAAGATACAGTATGCTGTGCAGAGGCCAGATGTGTATTGCAGGAAGATACAGTATGCTGTGCAGAGGCCAGATGTGCATTGCAGCCAGATACAGTATGCTGTGCAGAGGCCAGATGTGCATTGCAGCAAGATACAGTATGCTGTGCAGAGTCCAGATGTGCATTGCAGGAAGATACAGTATGCTGTGCAGAGGCCAGTTGTGCATTGCAGCAAGATACAGTATGCTGTGCAGAGGCCAGATGTGCATTGCAGCAAGATACAGTATGCTGTGCAGAGGCCAGATGTGTATTGCAGCCAGATACAGTATGCTGTGCAGAGCCCAGATGTGCATTGCAGCAAGATACAGTATGCTGTGCAGAGGCCAGATGTGCATTGCAGCCAGATACAGTATGCTGTGCAGAGGCCAGATGTGCATTGCAGCAAGATACAGTATGCTGTGCAGAGGCCAGATGTGCATTGCAGCCAGATACAGTATGCTGCGCAGAGGCCAGATGTGCATTGCAGCAAGATACAGTATGCTGTGCAGAGGCCAGATGTGCATTGCAGCAAGATACAGTATGCTGTGCAGAGTCCAGATGTGCATTGCAGCAAGATACAGTATGCTGTGCAGAGGCCAGATGTGCATTGCAGCAAGATACAGTATGCTGTGCAGAGGCCAGATGTGTATTGCAGCAAGATACAGTATGCTGTGCAGAGCCCAGATGTGCATTGCAGGAAGATACAGTATGCTGTGCAGAGGCCAGATGTGCATTGCAGGAAGATACAGTATGCTGTGCAGAGTGCAGATGTGCATTGCAGCCAGATACAGTACGCTGTGCAGAGGCCAGATGTGCATTGCAGCAAGATACAGTATGCTGTGCAGAGGCCAGATGTGCATTGTAGGAAGATACAGTATGCTGTGCACAGGCCAGATGTGCATTGCAGCAAGATACAGTATGCTGTGCAGAGGCCAGATGTGCATTGCAGCAAGATACAGTATGCTGTGCAGAGTCCAGATGTGCATTGCAGGAAGATACAGTATGCTGTGCAGAGGCCAGATGTGCATTGCAGCAAGATACAGTATGCTGTGCAGAGGCCAGGTGTGCATTGCAGCCAGATACAGTATGCTGTGCAGAGGCCAGATGTGCATTGCAGCAAGATACAGTATGCTGTGCAGAGTCCAGATGTGCATTGCAGGAAGATACAGAATGCTGTTTACAGGCCAGATATGCATTGCAGCAAGATACAGTATGCTGTGCAGAGCCCAGACGTGCATTGCAGCAAGATACAGTATGCTGTGCAGAGGCCAGATGTGCATTGCAGCCAGATACAGTATGCTGTGCAGAGGCTAGATGTGCATTGCAGCAAGCTACAGTATGCTGTGCAGAGGCCAGATGTGCATTGCAGCCAGATACAGTATGCTGTGCAGAGGCCAGATGTGCATTGCAGCAAGATACAGTATGCTGTGCAGAGGCCAGATGTGCATTGCAGCCAGATACAGTATGCTGCGCAGAGGCCAGATGTGCATTGCAGCAAGATACAGTATACTGTGCAGAGGCCAGATGTGCATTGCAGCAAGATACAGTATGCTGTGCAGAGGCCAGATGTGCATTGCAGCAAGATACAGTATGCTGTGCAGAGCCCAGACGTGCATTGCAGCAAGATACAATAGGCTGTGCAGAGGCCAGATGTGCATTGCAGCCAGATACAGTATGCTGTGCAGAGGCTAGATGTGCATTGCAGCCAGATACAGTATGCTGTGCTGAGTCCAGATGTGCATTGCAACAAGATACAGTATGCTGTGCAGAGGCCAGATGTGCATTGCAGCAAGATACAGTATGCTGTGCAGAGTCCAGATGTGCATTGCAGCAAGATACAGTATGCTGTGCAGAGGCCAGATGTGCATTGCAGCAAGATACAGTATGCTGTGCAGAGGCCAGATGTGCATTGCAGCAAGATACAGTATGCTGTGCAGAGGCCAGATGTGCAGTGCAGCCAGATACAGTATGCTGTGCAGAGGACAGATGTGCATTGCAGCTAGCTACAGTATGCTGTGCAGAGGCCAGATGTGCATTGCAGCAAGATACAGTATGCTGTGCAGAGGCCAGATGTGCATTGCAGCCAGATACAGTATGCTGTGCAGAGGACAGATGTGCATTGCAGCACGATACAGTATGCTGTGCAGAGGCCAGATGTGCATTGCAGCAAGATACAGTATGCTGTGCAGAGCCCAGACGTGCATTGCAGCAAGATACAGTATGCTGTGCAGAGGCCAGATGTGCATTGCAGCAAGATACAGTATGCTGTGCAGAGGCCAGATGTGCATTGCAGCCAGATACAGTATGCTGTGCAGAGGACAGATGTGCATTGCAGCCAGATACAGTATGCTGTGCAGAGGCCAGATGTGCATTGCAGCAAGATACAGTATTCAGTGCAGAGGCCAGATGTGCATTGCAGCAAGATACAGTATGCTGTGCAGAGGCCAGATGTGCATTGCAGCAAGATACAGTATGCTGTGCAGAGGCCAGATGTGCATTGCAGCAAGATACAGTATGCTGTGCAGAGCCCAGATGTGCATTGCAGCCAGATACAGTATGCTGTGCAGAGCCCAGATGTGCATTGCAGCAAGATACAGTATGCTGTGCAAAGGCCAGATGTGCATTGCAGCCAGATACAGTATGCTGTGCAGAGGCCAGATGTGCATTGCAGCAAGATACAGTATGCTGTGCAGATGTGCATTGCAGCAAGATACAGTATGCTGTGCAGAGTCCAGATGTGCATTGCAGCAAGATACAGTATGCTGTGCAGAGCCCAGATGTGCATTGCAGCCAGATACAGTATGCTGTGCAGAGCCCAGATGTGCATTGCAGCAAGATACAGTATGCTGTGCAAAGGCCAGATGTGCATTGCAGCCAGATACAGTATGCTGTGCAGAGGCCAGATGTGCATTGCAGCAAGATACAGTATGCTGTGCAGATGTGCATTGCAGCAAGATACAGTATGCTGTGCAGAGTCCAGATGTGCATTGCAGCAAGATACAGTATGCTGTGCAGAGTCCAGATGTGCATTGCAGCAAGATACAGTATGCTGTGCAGAGGCCAGATGTTCATTGCAGCAAGATACAGTATGCTGTGCAGAGTCCAGATGTGCATTGCAGCCAGATACAGTATGCTGTGCAGAGGCTAGATGTGCATTGCAGCAAGATACAGTATGCTGTGCAGAGGCCAGATGTTCATTGCAGCAAGATATAGTATGCTGTCGAGATGCCAGATGTGCATTGTAGCAAGATACAGTATGCTGTGCAGAGTGCAGATGTGCATTGCAGCCAGATACAGTATGCTGTCGAGATGCCAGATGTGCATTGCAGCCAGATACAGTATGCTGTGCAGAGTGCAGATGTGCATTGCAGCCAGATACAGTATGCTGTGCAGAGGCCAGATGTGCATTGCAGCCAGATACAGTATGCTGTGCAGAGGCCAGATGTGCATTGCAGCAAGATACAGTATGCTGTGCAGAGGCCAGATGTTCATTGCAGCTGACGGGGGCCACTAATGAGCGCCATATGCGTGACCAGCATTCAATGTTTGGGGGGTCATGGGTTTCATATCATAGCATTTCTGTATGCAAGGTGTGGATTCGTAGTGAATTGATGAGGCCCTACAACTTTGTAATTTGCTTTTTTACTCTATTTCGTTCCATTTTCGAGATAAAAATGGTAACTCCGTTGTTTTCCACCAGGTGGCGCTATAGGTGGTTTCATGGCTACTTTACTATACCTAGACTTCTATCTACACAAAATGTCTTTTTTGCTCAAATTTTGTTCCCAGATTTGTCTGCGTCCGGGGTTAGACGAGCGTTCGGCATCCGATGTGATCTGCTAATGACGCTGTCTCAAACTCTGCTGCACGCGGGATCCGAGCGTCATCCACCGTCATCTGGATCTCTCTCATGCGAGAAACGGATCACAGGTGCGGAGATTAACCCCTCCATCTCCTCCGCTGCCTGCCTCTGCGTATATCAGACTGTGCTCCTCCACTTCGTATGCTCATCCTCACCAGACATAATACATCCACCGCACAGGTGCGGCATATCAAGATGCTGATTAGACAGCAAAATTATTGCACAGGTGCGCCATAGTCTGGTCACAATAAAAGGCGACTAAAATGCGCAGTTTATTCACACAGCGCAATGCACTGCGGGATCCTTTCTAGAGGATAATCACTAGACAAAGCATTACAGATAATGTAGTAGATGTCACCTGCAGTCCTATGTAACACCACAGATAACACAGTGATATATCTGAGTACAGATAATGTAGTAGATGTCACCTGCAGTCCTATGTAACACCACAGATAACACAGTGATATCTCTGAGTACAGATAATGTAGTAGATGTCACCTGCAGTCCTATGTAACACCACAGATAACACAGTGATATCTCTCTGAGTACAGATAATGTAGTAAATGTCACCTGCAGTCCTATGTAACACCACAGATAACACAGTGATATCTCTGAGTACAGATAATGTAGTAGATATCACCTGCAGTCCTATGTAACACCCCAGATAACACAGTGATATCTCTGAGTACAGATAATGTAGTAGATGTCACCTGCAGTCCTATGTAACACCACAGATAACACAGTGATAAGTGTCTTAAGTGTCTCATTATTGATAATGTAGCAGATGTCATACAGCAGGGCCCCATACTGGCAACATTTTCAGGTCCCTTGAGACTCCACCCAGGCTCCATCCCAGCTCCGCCTCCACCTCTAAAAACGTCCATAGTATCCCCCCACACACACACACACACAAAACTTCCAGTCTTACACACACACACACACACACACACAGACACAGTTATGGCCGAAAGTGTATTATGTACCCACACATAATGCTCCTTTGAATAATACACCCTGATAAAATGCCCCTCTGTATAATATCCCCCCAGACACACTGCTCCTCTGTATAATATCCACCCACACACACTGTCCCTATGTATCATATCCCCCCAGACACACTCCCCCTCTGTATCATATACGCCCATACAATGCCCCTCTGTATAACATACCCCAATACAATGCCTCTCTGTATAAAATCCCCCAAACATACTGCTCCTCTGTATAATATCTACTCCACACACTGCTCCTCTGTATAATATTCCCCAGACACACTGCTCCTATGTATAGTATCCACCACACACTCCTCCTCTGTATAATAACCCCCAACACACACTGCTCCTCTGTATAAAATCCCCTTCATCACTGTTCCTCTGTATAATATCCACCTCACACACTGCTCCTCTGTATAATATCTCCAACACATAGCTCCCCTGTATAATAATCCCCACACACTCTGCTCCTCTGTATAATGTCCATCCCACATACACTGCTCCTCTGTATAATATTGCTCAAACATTGTGCTCCTCTTTATAGTATCCACCACACTGCTCCTCTGTATAATAACCCCCTAAACACACTGCTCCTCTGTATAATATCCCCCACACACTTCCCCTGTATATAATATCACCCCCCCACACACTGCTCCTCTGTATAATATGCCAACACACTGCACCTCTGTATAATAACTCCCCCACACACTGCCCCTCTGAATAATATCTCTCCACACACACTGCTCTTCTGTATAATAACTCCCCCACACTGCACCTCTGTATAATATCTCCCCACACACACTGATCTTCTGTATAATATCTACCCCACACACTGCTCCTCTGTATATTATCCCCCACATACACTACCCCTATGTATAATATCCCCCCAGACACGCTTCTCCTCTGTATATATACACCCACACAATGCCCCTCTCTATAATATACCCTGATACAATGCCCCTATGTATAATATCCACCCAAACATCCTGCTCCTCTGTATAATATCCACTCCACACACTGCTCCTCTGTATAATATTCCCCAGATGAACTACTCCTCTGTATAGTATCCACCACACACTTTTCCTCTCTATGATAACTGCCAACACACACTGCTCCTCTGTATAATATCCCCCCACACTGCTCCTCTGTATAATATCCCCCACACACACTGCTCCTCTGTATAATATCCCCCCCACACACTGTCCCTCTGTATAATATCCCACCCACACACAATATCCCCCATACTGTTTCTCTGGATAATATCCCCAACATATAGCTCCCCTGTATAATAACCCCCACACACACTGATCCTCTTTATAATATCCCACACACACAGACTGCCCCTGTGTATAATATCCCCCCAGACACACTGCTCCTCTGTATAATATCCACCCACACACACTGTCCCTATGTACCATATCCCCCCAGACAGACTCCCCCTCTGTATCATATACCCCCACACAATGCCCCTCTGTATAATATACCCCAATACAATGCCCCTCTGTATAATATCCCCCAAAAATACTGCTCCTCTGTATAATATTCCCCAACACACACTGCTCCTCTGTATAATATCCCCCACACACTGCTCCTCTGTATAATATCCACTCCACACATTGCTCCTCTGTACAATATTCCCCACACACTGGTCTGTGTATAATATCACTTTACACCCACACAATGCCTCTCTCTATAATATACCCCGAAACAATGTCCCTCTGTATAATATCCACCCAAACACACTATAATATCCACTCCACACACTGCTCTTCTGTATAATATTCCCCAGATGAACTGCTCCTCTGTATAGTATCCACCACACACTCCTCCTCTCTATGATAAGCGTCAACACACACTGCTCCTCTGTATAATATCCCCCTACACTGCTCCTCTGTATAATAAACCCCCCACACACTGCTCCTCTGTATAATATCCCCCCACACACTGCCCCTCTGTATAATATCCCACCTACACACTGCCCCTCTGTATAATATCCACACACACACACTGCTCCTCTGGATAATATCCCCCCATACTGTTCCTCTGGATAATATCCCCAACATATAGCTCCCCTGTATAATAACCCCCACACAAACTGATCCTCTTTAAAATATCCCCCACACACAGACTGCCCCTGTATATAATATCCCCCCAGACACACTGCTCCTCTGTATAATATCCACCCACACACATTGTCCCTATGTATCATATCCCCCAGACACACTCCCCCTCTGTATTATATACCCCCACACAATGCCCCTCTGTATAATATACCCCAATACAATGCCCCTCTGTATAATATCCCCCAAACATACTGCTCCTCTGTATAATATCTACTCCACACACTGCTCCTTTGTATAATATTCCCCAGACACACTGCTCCTATGTATAGTATCCACCACACACTCCTCCTCTGTATAATAACCCCCAACACACACACTGCTCCTCTGTATGAAATCCCCTTCATCACTGTTTCTCTGTATAATATCCACCTCACACACTGCTCCTCTGTAAAATATCCCCAACATATAGCTCCCCTGTATAATAATCCTCACACACACTGCTCCTCTGTCCCCCACACACAGACTGCCCCTGGATATAATAGTCCCACACACTGCCCCTATGTATACTATCCCCCCAGACACACTCCCCTCTGTATCATATACCCCCACACAATGCCCCTCTGTATAATATACCCCAATACAATGCCCCTCTGTATAATATTCCCTCAAACACACTGCTCTTCTGTATAATATCAACTCCACACACTGCTCCTCTGTATAATATTCCCCAACACACACTGCTCCTCTGTATAATATCCCCCACACACTGCTCCTCTGTATAATATCCACTCCACACATTGCTCCTCTGTACAATATCCCCCACACACTGCTCTGTGTATAATATCACTTTCCACACATGGTCCCTCTGTTTAATATCTCCACATACAATGCTCCTCTGTATATTATTCCCCCCATACTGCTCCTCTGTATAATATCCCCAACACATAGCTCCCCTGTATAACCCCCAACCCACTGCTCCTCTGTATAATATTCCCCACACAAACTGTCACTCTGTATAATATCCCCCACACACACTGCCCCTGTGTATAATATTCCCCCACACAAGTAATTGACCCGGGCTTTGGCCGGGTCCCCCTCTTCATTGGGCCCCATACTCCAGTCATGTTTGTCATTCCCTAATTGTGGCCCTGGTCTCTCAGTGATACTGTAACTCTGCATACAGATAATGTAGTGGATGTGACCTTCAGTCCTATGTAACACCACAGAAACCTAGTGATATATATCTGAGTACACATATGTAGCAGTAGATGCTACTTGCAGTCCTATGTAACACCACAGATAACACAGTGATATCTCTCTGAGTACAGATAATGTAGTAGATGTCACCTGCAGTCCTATGTAACACCACAGATAACACAGTGATATCTCTGAGTACAGATAATGTAGTAGATGTCACCTGCAGTCCTATGTAACACCACAGATAACACAGTGATATCTCTGAGTACAGATAATGTAGTAGATGTCACCTGCAGTCCTATGTAACACCACAGATAACACAGTGATATCTCTCTGAGTACAGATAATGTAGTAAATGTCACCTGCAGTCCTATGTAACACCACAGATAACACAGTGATATCTCTCTGAGTACAGATAATGTAGTAGATGTCACCTGCAGTCCTATGTAACACCACAGATAACACAGTGATATCTCTGAGTACAGATAATGTAGTAGATGTCACCTGCAGTCCTATGTAACACCACAGATAACACAGTGATATCTTTCTGAGTACAGATAATGTAGTAAATTTCACCTGCAGTCCTATGTAACACCACAGATAACACAGTGATATCTCTGCATACAGATAATGTAGTGGACGTGACCTTCAGTCCTATGTAACACCACAGAAACCGAGTGATATATCTCTGAGTACACATATGTAGCAGATGCTACTTGCAGTCCTATGTAACACCACAGATATCACAGTGATATCTCTGAGTACAGATAAAGTAGTGAATGTAACCTGCAACTCTATGTAACACCTCAGGTTGCAGATACCAATATACTGATAATATACCTTTTGATACATTCAGCTGTATGTGGTTTAGTATGGTGATTATTATTTTTGCGTTTCTCCCTCTCTAATTATACATCCCATACATCGCCCCCTCCATAATATACCCTCTACACTGCCCTATCTACCTTTCTCCATAGTATCTCTCCCCTATGTATAATATCCCCCCAGACACACTGCCCCTCTGTATCAGATACTCCCACACAATGCCCCTCTGTATAATATACAACCAAACACTCTTCTCTGTATAATATCAACCACACACACACTGCTGCTCTGTATAATATTCCCCCCCAAACACTGCTCCTCTGTATAATATCCCCTCACACACACATTGCTCCTCTGTGTAATATCTGCCACACACTGCCCCTGTGTATAATATCACTCGCTACACACTGCCCATCTGTATACTATCCTCCCACACTCTGCCCCTTTGTAAAATATCCCCCGCACACACTGCTCCTCTGCATAATATCCCCCACACACTTCCCCTGTGTATAATATCACTCCCTACACACTGCCCCTCTGTATAATATCCCCCGCACAAACTGCCCCTCTGTATAATATCCCAACACACATACACTGCTCCTCTGTATAATATCCCTCATACACACACTGCTCCTCTGTATAATATCCCCCAACACGCTGCCCCTGTATAAAATATCCCCCACACACTGCCACTCTGTATAATATCCCCCACACACTGCTCCTCTGTATAATATCCCCAATACATACTGAGCCTCTGTATAATACCCACCAACACACTGCCCATATGTATAACATCCCCCACACACTGCTTCTCTGTATAATACCCCCCACACACTGTTCCTCTGTATAATATCCTCAACACACTGCTCCTTTGTATATAATAACCCCTCTCACACACTGCCTCTCTGTATAATATCCACCCCCACACACTGTTCCTCTGTATAATATCCCCTCACACACATACTGCCCCTGTGTATAATATCCCCCACACACTGCTCCTCTGTATAATATCACCCCACACACACTGCCACTATATATATATATATATATACCAGGGGCATATTATACTTAGTGGCAGTGTGTGTGGGGTGATATTATGCTACGTTCAGCTGTGAGGACATTGTACCCCTGAGCTCCTGTACAATATTTTGGGGAGGTTTCTCTCACTCGAGAGTATAAATCAGATGAGTGGAATCCGATAAATAAAGGGATTGCTCTCGCACCAATGTTATTCAATGAGGTGCAGATCTGCGGGGTTTTCGGGGTGTCCCCTTTCTGGACATCTTTGCCCCTTATTTGGGGTCCTCGCTCTCCCGACTGATTGCACAACAAATTCTACTCACCAGACGTTGTTGCAGGGGGTGACCTGTATTGGGTACGGTATATATACGGTATATACAGAGCAATTCTACAGCATACATGTACATTATATACAGATTATGACTTCATTCCCATTTGCATTATAATAAATAGCAATCTCCAGGCAGCAGATCTGGAGACCAGTTTGACCAGTTTTAAATCCCAGTTGAGGCGTTTGACCTCCTCGGGTCGGAGTCTTGTTCGTATCGGTAGTGATATCCTTCCATTTGGTCCCTGCAGGCTTCCCGGAAGTTATTGAGCCACCTCTTAATCCCTCGTCTGTTCAAGTAGAGGACCATAAGGAATATAACTCCTATCAGAGCCAGCACTATACCAAAGAAGACGTAGGAGGCAGTCTCGAGCTCCTCGCTGATACACTTCAGGGTCTCCGTTTTCATCTTTACGACTAAGGTCCCGTTTTGGTTCGGAGGAGCGGAGCACTTCAGATTTTGATCTGCTGAGTTCTGAGTTGTATTTTGTAGCCACACGATCATGTCAATGGTCTTACAGTCACAGACGATTGGGTTGGGGTTTAGAAACACTCGGACTTTCATCTCCTCGATCTGCAGAATTGTTTCTTTATCGATCATCTTAATGGAATTATTCCCCAGCTTAATGGTCTGCAAGCTTCGAAGATCCAAGACGTTCTTGGGGAACGTTTGTAAATCATTGCCGATAAGTTCTATATTCCGGAGGTTCATCAACACATCGTTCCATGGAGAGTTAAACAGTTTAGTCTGAGCTGTTTCCCGAAGGGCACTGTTCAACTTTAAGGTTACCAGTTGACTTAATCCCAAAAATGTCTCATTAGATAAAGACTCCAGGGGGTTGTTGCTTAAATCCAAGGTGGTCAAGTTGGGTAGGTCATAGAATGCCTTCGACTCGATGGCTTGAATGTTGTTATTGGTAAGAAGAAGGGTTGTTAGATTGCTTAACTGTATCCCATCCTTCTGGAAGTAGGAACGTTGCAGGACACTTAATTTGCTTCCAGTGAGTGACAAGTTCTGAACCCAGTGAGGAACATCCTCTGGGAGGTCCTGCTGAGAAGACAAGAAATGGCATTGCACCACACCAGTCTTATTATGGCAGTGGCAATTAAAGGGGCAACAAAGAGTGACATTGACCAAGACGAGCATCCCGATCAACTTCAAGACCAAAGAACCATGAGCTTCAGAAGATCTTAGCAAGGTGGTGGTGATCATGAGGTGGCCATGCCGGTTGGGACTGAATCTTGACAGCATGTCTCAGAGTTTTGAGTTGATTTCGGAAAATGACTACTCTTGTGTCCTGGTGACTGTCAGTGAAAGGAGGCACCAAAACTGGCGTCTGCTCTCTCATCCTCAGCTGCTGTCAATCCATGGGGAGGCTGGAGTCTCTTGGATGTTCTCCAGCAGCATCACAGGGAGCTTCTGAAGTCAGGGAGCCCGGCGTCCTTGGATTGGAAACTCTTAATTTGATTTTGACGTCTCTGGCAGGTCAGATGGATGGAGTGGTGTCTAACAGAGATGCCTCTCCCCTCTCCACCACACGAGAAGAGGCGCCCGCCCCTCATCAGCTGCTCTCTATTGTAGAGGATGGGAGGCTGGAGAGATTTGCTGGGATGTAATCGCCGGTATCACTCCGTGTATACGTACCCGGATAACAACACTTAACCCTCTGATGCTCTGCACTGAGATGCGAAGATCCTCCAATGATACAATCGCCCTCCTACCGTGTCCTCCTCACATTCACTCCACACATCATCACCTTTTTTATACATTTTTGATTACATTTTAGAAGACTCAAAAGAGAAGAGGAAAGAATTTTTTTCCTGTAATGGTTTTGTGAATGTTTTGTCTTAAGAAATGTTTTTTTTTTTCTCATTTATCACAAATCCGCATAAAATACAGAATTATTACTGATCGGCTTTATCCTCTAAAATGTTTCATTTCTGTTCCTTTTTGCTTTCTGCAACTTTTACATTTTTCTTTTGTATTTCTACTCTTTTTAGTTTAAGGATTAATTCATTTTTACTGCTGTTTTTGACAGTTTTGCTAAAATATCGATTGGAGCGATGCAAAAAAAAAAAGAAAGCATGACTTTCAAAAATTCAATCCACTGATTTCTTAGGGTTAAACATTGTCTTAATATCGATCCATTAGAACATAAGACACTGAAGATGATCCCAGGAGCATGGAAAAGTATTACATTCAAAAGGAATGAAACAATTTTACTACTATATCGTCACCTATCCCTTGTAGACTGTGAGCCCTCGCGGGCAGGGTCCTCTCTCCTCCTGTAGACTGTGAGCCATCGAGGGCAGGGTCCTCTCTCCTCCTGTAGACTGTGAGCCCTCGCGGGCAGTGTCCTCCTCCTGTAGACTGTGAGCCATCGCGGGCAGGGTCCTCTCTCCTCCTATAGACTGTGAGCCATCGCGGGCAGGGTCCTCTCTCCTCCTGTAGACTGTGAGCCCTCGCGGGCAGGGTCCTCTTTCCTCCTGTAGACTGTGAGCCCTCGCGGGCAGGGACCTCTCTCCTCCTGTAGACTGTGAGCCCTCGCGGGCAGGGACCTCTCTCCTCCTGTAGACTGTGAGCCATCGCGGGCAGGGTCCTCTCTCCTCCTGTAGACTGTGAGCCCTCGCGGGCAGGCTCCTCTCTCCTCCTGTAGACTGTGAGCCCTCGCGGGCAGGCTCCTCTCTCCTCCTGTAGACTGTGAGCCATCGCGGGCAGGGACCTCTCTCCTCCTGTAGACTGTGAGCCATCGCGGGCAGGGTCCTCTCTCCTCCTGTAGACTGTGAGCCATCGCGGGCAGGGTCCTCTCTTCTCCTGTAGACTGTGAGCCCTCGCGGGCAGGCTCCTCTCTCCTCCTGTAGACTGTGAGCCCTCGCGGGCAGGGACCTCTCTCCTCCTGTAGACTGTGAGCCCTCGCGGGCAGGGACCTCTCTCCTCCTGTAGACTGTGAGCCCTCGCGGGCAGGGACCTCTCTTCTCCTGTAGACTGTGAGCCCTCGCGGGCAGGGACCTCTCTCCTCCTGTAGACTGTGAGCCCTCGTGGGCAGGGTCCTCTCTCCTCCTGTAGACTGCGAGCCCTCGCGGGCAGGGACCTCTCTCCTCCTGTAGACTGTGAGCCCTCGCGGGCAGGCTCCTCTCTCCTCCTGTAGACTGTGAGCCCTCGCGGGCAGGGACCTCTCTCCTCCTGTAGACTGTGAGCCCTCGCGGGCAGGGACCTCTCTCCTCCTGTAGACTGTGATCCCTCGCGGGCAGGGACCTCTCTCCTCCTGTAAACTGTGAGCCCTCGCGGGCAGGGACCTCTCTCCTCCTGTAAACTGTGAGCCCTCGTGGGCAGGGTCCTCTATCCTCCTGTACCTGTCTGTGTCTTGTATTGTTTATGATTACTGTACTTGTCCCTATTATGTATACCCCTTTTACATGTAAAGCGCCATGGAATTGATGGCGCTATAATAATAAATAATAAGTGTGAACGAGCCCCAACACTGAGGATGATGACCGCAGCTCTGCACGGAGAACGTTGTGTCTATACAATGCTCATAGTATGTACCGTGGACGGTGAGGCTGGAGATAATCATTAGGATTGGTTTACACAGTTGCCACACTTACATACACACTTTCTGTGCCAGGAAAAGTCCCCTTAGACCCTACTAAAGCTTCTTATACAGCCAGATCACATCTCATACTTTGCACTGACGAGGGACAATCACCCCCAAAACACCGTGTCTGCAAATTGAGGTTCTGATCTGGCATAAAACCTAAGGCTCGTTAAAGGGTCACTTTTGAATTGCTGGATTCTACTTCCAATAGGTGGCGCTAGAGTTCGTCTCCTTCCTCCTGGAAAAGTCCAAGTATCTGTAAAGTGTAAAGGAAATGATTCCTGGATTACTAAATATTTTAAAACTTTAAATCTGAAAATTGCGATGTGCATTTATATTCATTCCCTCTGAGTCAGCACTTTGTAGGACTACCTTTCTTTGTCTTGCATTTATATTCATCCCCCTGGGTCAGCACTTTGTAGGACCATCTTTCTTTGTCTTGCATTTATATTCATCCCCCTGAGCCAGCACTTTGTAGGACCATCTTTCTTTGTCTTGCATTTATATTCATCCCCCTGAGCCAGCACTTTGTAGGACTACCTTTCTTTGTCTTGCATTTATATTCATCCCCCTGGGTCAGCACTTTGTAGGACCATCTTTCTTTGTCTTGCATTTATATTCATCCCCCTGAGCCAGCACTTTGTAGGACTACCTTTCGTTGTCTAGCATTTATATTCATCCCCCTGAGTCAACACTTTGTAGGACCATCTTTCTTTGTCTTGCATTTATATTCATCCCCCTGAGTCAGCACTTTGTAGGACCACCTCTCTCTGTCTTGCATTTATATTCATCCCCCCTGAGTCAGCACTTTGTAGGACCACCTCTCTCTGTCTTGCATTTATATTCATCCCCCCTGAGTCAGCACTTTGTAGGACCACCTTTCCCTCTCTTTTGGGGTCTCTCCAGCTTTGACCATCTAGAGGTGACATTTTCCTCTTCCTCTCTCGCTCGGTGAGGTTAGATGGAGACGTCAGTGATCAGTGATTTCCTCGTCTTGTCACAGATTCTCGGTGGATTTGGGTCTAGCCCGCGACTCGGCTGCTTACTCACAGGAATATGCTCTGATCTGAACCCTCCATAGAGGCTCTGCAGGATGTTGAGAATCACTGTCCTTCTAGAAGGTGAATCTACGACACAGTGTCAGGTCTGTTGCAGCCTCTCAAAGGTTTTCCTGCAGGATTGTCCTGTATTTAGCTCCATCCATCTTCCCATTAATTCTAACCAGCTTCCCTGCCCCTGCTGAAGAGAAGCCTCCCCACAGCAGGATGTGGCCTCCACCATGTGTGACGGTGGGGAGGGGTTTTTCAGAACAATGTGTATTGTTAGTTTTCTGCCACACATAATGTTTTGCATTTAGCCGAAAACGTTCTACTTTGGTGTCCTCTGACCACAGCACCTTCTCGCAGAAGCTTCATCTTGTGGACAGTTTCTCTCCCCTGAGCTGTGAATCTCTGCAGTTCCTCCAGTAACCATAGACCCTGCAGATGTCTGCTGATTTGAAAAGCAGACATGTGCGGCTAAGTGCTTACCACTTAGATCGCCCTGTCAAAACGGGACAGCATGACTTAAATGGCTGAGGCAAGGATCGTGCATTTCCTCGCCACCATCCGAAGCCCCATGATGTGATCATGGGGAGCCGATGATTGCCATGGTAGAGACGGAGTGCTGACTCTCACAGGAATGCTGCACTTCTTCTGATCAGAGCTGTGCTGCTCTGATCAACAGAAATGAACAAGCGATCAGACTGCCGATCCTTATAGTCCCATAGGGGCAATAGTAAAATAAATAATAAATGTAAAAAAAAAGTTTTGAAAAATACGAAAAAAATAAAACAACCTAAAATTTTAAATCACCCCCCTTTTGCCCCATTGAAAAACAAAAAAAAAAACAGTTAAAAAAATATGCACACATTTGGTATTGCCGAGTTCAGAATTTTCTGTTCTATCAAAATATAAAATCAATTAATCTGATTGGTGCACAGCGTGGTGAGAAAAAAAAATTCTAAACGACAACATTACGTTTTTTGGTTCACACAAATTTTTTTAAGATGTAATAACAGGAGATTAAAAGTTGCATCTACACGAAAATGGTATCATTAAAAACGTCAGCTCAAGGCACAAAAAATAAGCCATCACTGAGCCCCCGATCCCGAAAAAATGAAAACGCTACGAGTCTACGAAAATGACAACAAAAACTGCTATTCTTTAACAAACTTCAGAATTTTTTTTAACCCTTTAGAAAAAAGTAAAAGTGTACAATGTTTGGTGTCTACAAACTCGCACCGACCTGAGGCATCGCACTGACATTTTAGTTTTATCATAAAGTGAACACGGTGAATAAAAAATCCGAAAAACAATCGTGTAAACGCATTTTTGGTTGCATTTTCACACCATTTGTCATTTTTTTCCCGTTTTCCAGTACATTATATAGTAAAACTAACATCTTTACTCAAAAGTACAACTTGTCCTGCAAAAAACAAGCCCTCATATAGCAAGATTGACAAAAAAATAAAAAAGTTATGGCTCTCGGAAGAAGGGGAGCAGAAAACGAAAAACAGAAAATCGCCCAGGACTGAAAGGGTTAAACAGTGATTTTTATCAAAACTGCATGAAGCAGCCCAGTAAGTGACACATCGCTGGAATCAGGATCTCTGCCTCTACATTATTCTGCTCTTAGATTAGGTGGCAAAAACCTGGTGACAGATTCCCTTTAATGGATTAAGCAATAGCGAGGTGCAATATTAGACAGTGCAGCTGCTGCAGAACCTCTTTATACATAGAGAATACACTGCAGTGACCAGATTTTTGCATTTCCGCTGCTCTTCTTCCTCTACCATACAGAACACATTGTGCTGATGCAGGTATTTGCTTTTTCCGCCTCCTCTGATGCCCGAGCAGCTGTGTAACTAGAGTCACAATATAAATCATAGTCCATTATCCGGAGATGCAGCCGGGCCCGAGCTTTATTGCTGCTTATCTGAGAGAAGGCACCAAAATCAATTATCTAGATGTCTCCACGAGAAGCGGACTGGACGATGCACACGATGTACAAACCACAGAACATTCCACGTAATGTATCCGACCCACGAGACGAGAGCAAAGGCACCGAGGACCGAAAGCTGAACACCACTGAAAGTGCATCTATCTCTCTATGTATCTATCATATATCTATTATATATCCATATATCTAATATAAATCTATCTCAAAAATTAGTAAGGTAGTGCGATAAATCTCTCTACACTCGTCACCATTGAAATTGAAATTGCAACATCAAGAACGAAAATTCATGGAATGATGGAAATCACACGATGGAGACGTTTCTGATCTGTGAATTATGTGAAAATGGAAATAAAATGGATTTCTCCAGTCTGGAGTCTGAGCCTCGGCTGCTATCAGTCAGGTTATTATCGATCATCTGAGGAAGGTTCTGCCACTGAATGCAATTAGGCAAAGACATCAGGATCCACTGCCGGCAGCTCCTGTGTAATCACTGACCAATTACATCCTCGATGTGCTCCATGGAGACAGGTGTGGAGATGCTGCAGCCAGGAGAAACAGGTCTGGAGATGCTGCAGCCAGGAGAAACAGGTCTGGAGATGCTGCAGCCAGGAGAAACAGGTCTGGAGATGCTGCAGCCAGGAGAAACAAATCCAGAGATTGTGTGTCCAGAAGAGACAAGTCCGGAGATGGTACAGCCACAGGAGAAAAGTCTGGAGATAGAGCAGCCATAGGAGACGAGTCAGGAGATGGTTCAGTCATGGGAGACAAGTCCAGAGATGGTGCAGCCATGGGAGACAAGTCTGGAGATGCTGCAGCCATGGGAGTCAAGTCCGGAGATGGTGCAGCCATGGGAGACAAGTCTGGAGATGGTTCAGCCATGGGAGACAAGTCCAGAGATGGTGCAGCCAGGAGAGACAAGTCCGGAGATGCTGCAGCCATGGGAGACAAGTCCAGAGATGCTGCAGCCATGGGAGACAAGTCTGGAGATGGTGCAGCCATGGGAGTCAAGTCCGGAGATGGTGCAGCCAGGAGAGACAAGTCCAGAGATGGTGCAACCAGGAGGGACAAGTCTAGAGATGCTGCAGCCATGGGAGACAAATTCAGAGATGGTGCAGCCAGAAGAGAATAGTCGAGAGATGATGCAACCAGGAGAGACAAGTCTAGAGATGCTGCAGCCATGGGAGACAAATTCAGAGATGGTGCAGCCAGAAGAGAATAGTCGAGAGATGATGCAACCAGGAGAGACAAGTCTAGAGATGCTGCAGCCATGGGAGACAAATTCAGAGATGGTGCAGCCAGAAGAGAATAGTCGAGAGATGATGCAACCAGGAGAGACAAGTCCAGAGATGCTGCAGCCATGGGAGACAAGTCCAGAGATGGTGCAGCCATGGGAGACAAGTCCAGAGATGCTGCAGCCATGGGAGACAAGTCCAAAAATGCTGCAGCCATGGGAGACAAGTCCAGAGATGGTGCAGTCATGGGAGCGGGTTTAGACCACATCTCACAGTAGTGCAAGGAACATGTGACCTGGCATGGTCATGTGGAAAAACAACTCCCAGGACACTTTCCCTTTCCTTTATGAAGCCTCTTCATCTTGTTGTCCGTGTGGTGTTCATACCATGCTCTGGCTATACTAAAAAGAACAGGCCTCCAATCCAGCCTCCATTACTGTAAGGGAACCTATAACATCAGTAAAATGACCTAGTATTAGAGGAACTCAGAAACAAGTGGGTTTTGCTGAGAATACAGAGGTGTCACGTTGACTCCTTGGCCTTGTGAGTCTGAGCGTTATAGTGTGGGCAGTTGGGCATTGCCGGGCTGAATGCACTGGTTACAATGCGGAGAATGGTGGCTGGAGACACAAACTATCTGAATTGCAAGGGGCTTGGCTCTAAATTACCCCACGGGCCGGTCACAGCCCAGCAATTGTAATATTATTATTGAGGCCTTCCTGGAAACATGAGCCCAGGACCAGGCATAAAAAGATGGGTGACCCAATAGGAAGCTGTTCACACGCGGGGGTCGGCCGATGCTGATCGTGTTCCAGAATTAATTTCTCCTTCCAGCAAATACACAGAAGATATCTTTACACTGGAATATTCAGGTATTTCTGTTATTTCTCCCTTTTTATTCTGTGTTCTGTATATTTAAGTGTTGCTTTTATCTTTATTTTTATTACTTAATTGTTTGAATCACTTTATTTTTTATATTAAAGTTTAAAACTTTAACAAGTTTGTCCCTTGTTTCTGAGAGGGTGTGACTAATTGATTTCTGGAGGGTCGCATATTTCGGGGACTAATTACCGTTGTGTTTGATTGTGTGTCACGGTGTGATTTATCACCACTTTATAGACCATAACAGAGGTTAATTGCCTGATTGAGTGGAGAGAATTAACCCTTGCAGGTGCACCTCACGTCATGTGCCAAGAAGGGTGTACTGTGACAACTTGGTGGCCGCGGTGGGATATCTGAATGGTCTGGATGACCCCCGCTCCCCCCGGATGTTGTTGACATTTAACTTTGATAGCCTTTGAGAGAGATGAAGTTTTGCAACACAACATCGGACCACATGATATCTATCTATGTAGGGCATGTTTGATCTCAGTTGGCGGCGTTGAGGCCAGGAGAGGGTTAACTATTGATTTGCGGAGCGTTGGCTGTATTGATTTCTGTCTTTGCTTGGTACAAGTGGCAATAAACACTTGTAACAGCTTCAATCTGCAGAGATTCACATCATTACATTTGTGGCGTCCCCCACACGTCCCGGTGATGAGATGTGACTATGTGTTGCTGATGTGTAGCTCTCGCTGGGGTGACATTCATTCTGGTGGCCCCACAACTCCACCGGAGAGGACCTGAGTTATTTGCACTTATAAAGCTACAAATTAAATCCAAATTGTAGGAACCAAATGTTCCATCTGAAGCTCCTAAGCCCCTTCTGATGATCTGCACCCGAGACCTTGAGTGTCCTTCATAGTCCTATATACTGTTGTCCTAAGCCCCCTCTGATCATCTACACCCGAGACCTTGAGTGTCCTTTATAGTCCTATATACCGTTGTCCTAAGCCCCCTCTGATCATCTACACCCGAGACCTTGAGTGTCCTTCATAGTCCTATATACCGTTGTCCTAAGCCCCCTCTGATAATCTGTACACGAGACCTTGAGTGTACTTCATAGTCCTATATACCGTTGTCCTAAGCCCCCTCTGATAATCTGTACACGAGACCTTGAGTGTCCTTTATAGTCCTATATACTGTTGTCCTAAGCCCCCTCTGATGATCTGCACCCGAGACCTTGAGTGTCCTTTATAGTCCTATATACCGTTGTCCTAAGCCCCCTCTGATGATCTGCACTCGAGACCTTGAGTGTCCTTTATAGTCCTATGTACCGTTGTCCTAAGCCCCCTCTGATGATCTGCACTCGAGACCTTGAGTGTCCTTTATAGTCCTATATACTGTTGTCCTAAGCCCCCTCTGATGATCTGCACCCGAGACCTTGAGTGTCCTTTATAGTCCTATATACTGTTGTCCTAACCCCCTCTGATGATCTGCACCCGAGACCTTGAGTGTCCTTTATAGTCCTATATACCGTTGTCCTAAGCCCCCTCTGATGATCTGCACTCGAGACCTTGAGTGTCCTTTATAGTCCTATATACCGTTGTCCTAAGCCCCCTCTGATGATCTGCACTCGAGACCTTGAGTGTCCTTTATAGTCCTATATACCGTTGTCCTAAGCCCCCTCTGATGATCTGCACTCGAGACCTTGAGTGTCCTTTATAGTCCTATATACTATTGCAAACTAAATTATTCACCCCAAAATTGTAAAACTGCTCGACTATCACCAGTGGAATCAGTGAGAATAAATGGAGGTTGCCACACTCGGCTTCCACTCCATTCAGATGGGGCACTTCAGAAACTTGTGTTCGAGATTGGTGGGTTCCTAGCGGTCAGACATCATTCCATTGGGTCGTTATCCCCTACTATGCTATCATTAGCAGATAGCTCATCACCTTGTTGCAGACCCTTTAAGAGAAGACATCTTTACACAAAGAAGAAAAAGGATAAAAGAAGATACAAAGACAGATAATACCGGACACAGAGTCACAAAGGAGCACCGGCTGCAATACATCTATCCATCCATCTATCTATCTATCTATCTATCTATACAGTTATCTATAAAGTTTTGTTATTTTAGCTGTTTACAAAAACATGTTCAGAAATACAATTCTATATATAATATGGGCTGAAAGTGCACACTCCCAGCTGCAATATGAGAGTTTTCACATCCAAATCGGAGAAAGGGTTTAGGAATCATAGCTCTGTAATGCATAGCCTCCTCTTTTTTAAGGGATCAAAAGTAATTGGACAAGGGACTCTAAGGGCTGCAATTAACTCTGAAGGCATCTCCCTCGTTAACCTGTAATCAATGAAGTAGTTAAAAGGTCTGGGGTTGATTACAGGTGTGTGGTTTTGCATTTGGAAGCTGTTGCTGTGACCAGACAACATGCGGTCTAAGGAACTCTCAATTGAGGTGAAGCAGAACATCCTGAGGCTGAAAAAAAAGAAAAAATCCATCAGAGAGATAGCAGACATGCTTGGAGTAGCAAAATCAACAGTCGGGTACATTGTGAGAAAAAAGGAATTGACTGGTGAGCTTGGGAACTCAAAAAGGCCTGGGCGTCCACGGATGACAACAGTGGTGGATGATCGCCGCATACTTTCTTTGGTGAAGAAGAACCCGTTCACAACATCAACTGAAGTCCAGAACACTCTCAGTGAAGTAGGTGTATCTGTCTCTAAGTCACCAGTAAAGAGAAGACTCCATGAAAGTAAATACAAAGGGTTCACATCTAGATGCAAACCATTCATCAATTCCAAAAATAGACAGGCCAGAGTTACATTTGCTGAAAACCACCTCATGAAGCCAGCTCAGTTCTGGAAAAGTATTCTATGGACAGATGAGACCAAGATCAACCTGTACCAGAATGATGGGAAGAAAAAAGTGTGGAGAAGAAAGGGAACGGCACATGATCCAAGGCACACCACATCCTCTGTAAAACATGGTGGAGGCAACGTGATGGCATGGGCATGCATGGCTTTCAATGGCACTGGGTCACTTGTGTTTATTGATGATATAACAGCAGACAAGAGTAGCCGGATGAATTCTGAAGTGTACCGGGATATACTTTCATCCCAGATTCAGCCAAATGCCGCAAAGTTGATCGGACGGCGCTTCATAGTACAGATGGACAATGACCCCAAGCATACAGCCAAAGCTACCCAGGAGTTCATGAGTGCAAAAAAGTGGAACATTCTGCAATGGCCAAGTCAATCACCAGATCTTAACCCAATTGAGCATGCATTTCACTTGCTCAAATCCAGACTTAAGACGGAAAGACCCACAAACAAGCAAGACCTGAAGGCTGCGGCTGTAAAGGCCTGGCAAAGCATTAAGAAGGAGGAAACCCAGCGTTTGGTGATGTCCATGGGTTCCAGACTTAAGGCAGTGATTGCCTCCAAAGGATTCGCAACAAAATATTGAAAATAAAAATATTTTTTTTGGGTTTGATTTATTTGTCCAATTACTTTTGACCTCCTAAAATGTGGAGTGTTTGTAAAGAAATGTGACAATTCCTACAATTTCTATCAGATATTTTTGTTCAAACCTTCAAATTAAACGTTACAATCTGCACTTGAATTCTGTTGTAGAGGTTTCATTTCAAATCCAATGTGGTGGCCTGCAGAGCCCAACTCGCCAAAATTGTGTCACTGGCCAAAGATTTCTGGACCTAACTGTATATGCATCCCTCCATCTATTCCTCTATTATCTCTCTATCTATATCTATCTATCCCTCTATCTATCTATCTCTCTATCTATCTATCTATCTATCTATCTATCTATCTATCTATCTATCTATCTATCTATCTATCTATCTATCTATCTATCTATCCCTCTATCCATCTATCTATCTATCTATCTATCTATCTATCTATCTATCTATCCATCTATCTATCTATCCCTCTATCCATCTATCTATCTATCTATCTATCTATCTATCCATCTATCTATCTATCTATCTATCTATCTATCTCTCTATCTATCTATCTATCTATCTATCTATCTATCTATCTATCTATCCCTCTATCTATCTATCTATCTATCTATCTATCTATCTATCCCTCTATCTATCTATCTATCTATCTATCCCTCTATCTATCTATCTATCTATCTATCTATCTATCTATCTATCTATCTATCTATCTATCTATCTATCCCTCTATCTATCTATCCCTCTATCTATCCCTCTATCTATCTATCTATCTATCTATCTATCTATCTATCTATCTATCTATCTATCTATCCCTCTATCTATCTATCCATCTATCCCTCTATCTATACCTCTATCTATCTATCCCTCTATCTATCTATCTATCTATCTATCTATCCCTCTATCTATCTATCCCTCTATCTATCTATCCCTCTATCTATCTATCTATCCCTCTATCCCTCTATCTATCTATCTATCTATCTATCCCTCTATTATCTTTCTATACTGAAGGATGAGTGACTTTTGCATGAGCAGTATTTTTATATGTATTTCCCCTTCGTATATGGCGCCATCCTATACCGCGGCGGTTTGATGTTGGTCTGTGTACTGTGATATCTCGGCGTCTCGTTACGGCCGCGCTGCTTGTGGCTTCTTATAGTCGGACCGGTTACTCCGGGGTTAATATATTATTTACAGGGGAGATCCCTGGAGAAATCCCATCATGTTGTTTCCAGGATCCGCCGCTCTTCGGTGACATCCGCTGGCGGGGGCAGATCTCCAGCCGGTGGTCTCTTATTGATCGGCCTCCAGGGTCTCGGGCCTTGTGCCCTGTATACGGGTGGGGACGCAGAAGACTTGACCTTTCCCGGAGACTTTCTTATATACAGACGTTTATCTGCTCCAGGAAGGAAGCCTTCAGTCTTCAGTGGTATTATCATTGCCCTAGACCACCAGGGATGTGACTCCCTTCACCATATTATTCCACCAGGTTATGCTTAACCCTTTCATTGATAGACCACCAATGTTATTATTATTATTAACCTCTCCTCTGCCATGGACCACCAGGGATGTGATCAGAAATCTCTTCACTACCCAATCCCACCAAGGACTATGTACAAAAAGAACTTTTCAGTGCCCTAGCGACTAATTGCGGCTCAAACCACCAGGGGTGCAATCATTAATGCAATCACGAGTCTGTTCCAGCAGTAATATACCATTACTCCTTTCTTTGCCCTTGCACAGAGGTGTTAATATTCGCCCCTTTCTTGCCTTTGACCACCAGGCTTGTTATCCTTAATCTCTTTCATCACTCTATCCCACCAGGGATCACCTAAGATCTCCATTCCTTGCCCTTTTTCAGCAATCTGCTGATTATTACTGTTTCAATGTCCCCAGACTACAAGAAATGAGGTCATTTATTCCATCATTATCTTATCCCATGAAAGGTAGTATCATAAACCCTTTCACCAACCTAGACCACCAGAAATATTATCATTGACCCCTATGCAAAACTATAACTGCTGCTTCCAACCCTGTCATTGCTCTATACCACCAGGGACGTAGTAATGAATCTCTTTCATTACCCTATCCTACCAGGGAAGGAACTGTATAATTTACCCAACAAGGATGTTAATATTAGAGGGGTTGAGCGCGACCGGACAACCCCAGCTTTATCAATATAGGACCCCTATTAAAATATAAGCAGAATATCCCTCCCGCAGCGGCATCATTCCAGTGACATCAGCACCATTGTTACTGGCAGTGACATCGGCACCATTGCTCAAGGCAGTATCGGCACCATTACTTTTGGCAGTGACACCGGCACCATTGCTATTCACAGCGACATTGGCATCATTGCTCAAGGCAGTGACATCGGCACCATTACTTCTGGCAGTGACATTGGGACCATTGCTTCGGGCAGTGACATTAGCACCATTGTTACTTGCAGTGAAATTGGCACCATTGCTTCTGGCTGTGACATTATCACCGTTGCTTCTGGCAGCGACATCGGCATCGTTGCTCCTGGCAGTAACATAGTTGTATCACATGTCTGCTGCGGCCAATGACCTGCAATTTTTCATCAGAACGGACCATCCTCGCTGATGGGAAATTGATGAACTGCATCTGAGGAGCGGCCGCTCATTGTCTGCTGTGGGGACGTGACACCAGCACCATTGCTTCTGGCAGTGATATCGGCACCATTGCTTCTGGCAGTGACACCAGAACCATTGCTTTTGGCAGTGACACCGGAACCATTGCTTCGGGCAGTGACATTAGCACCATTGATTTTGGCAGTGACACCGGCACCATTGCTTCGGGCAGTGACATTAGCACCATTGATTTTGGCAGTGACACCGGCACCATTGCTTCGGGCAGTGACATTAGCACCATTGATTTTGGCAGTGACACTGGCACCATTGCGTCGGGCAGTGATATTAGCACCGTTGCTTCTGGCAGCGACATCGGCATCGTTGCTCCTGGCAGTAACATAGTTGTATCACATGTCTGCTGCGGCCAATGACCTGCAATTTTTTATCAGAACGGACCGTCCTCGCTGATGGGAAACTGATGAGCTACATCTGAGGAGCAGCCGCTCATTGGCTGCTGTGGGGACGTGACGCAACATTGCTGCAACGGCGCTGCTGCAGGATTTGAGGGTAATTCAAATATGTTCAAATATATTGAATTTTCCTTAAAAAATCAGATTCTCCTGAAGATTTAGGAATAATGTAAATTCAGTTTTCTTTGACATCGATGAAGGAGCAGCCATATAAAAGCCGCGCTCGCTGCCAACACGCGTCCGCTCCTGGCAGGCGCAAGAGGCGGCCGACCTCCGGGGATAATACATATTCAGGGGGAGCGCTCCTCACCTTGCCTCATTACGGCTGATGGATGGCGCGGGGTCGCTCCACTGCAAACACTTAATAGGAAATCCTTCTCTGCTGTTTATTTCCCCACTCGGTGACAGCGGAACCTGGATGAAATATTGTGCGATAATCAAACAGAACGCGGCGTCTGTAATTAACGGAGACGAAGTAAAGGAAGGAGCCTCTCTACAAACTCAAAGGAAAGAGAAAACAATCTAAAATGCTATAGTTGAATACTTTTGCAATCTTTTTTTTTTAATATTTCCCAAGAGGATCCAAACATAACATTGTGTAGTATTTCCCACATCCTGTACTAATGTCCCCATCCTGTGCCACTTCCTGGTAAATATGTCCCCCATCCTGGTATATGTCCCCATCATGGTCCCATCCAGGTTTATGACCCCATCATGGCTATATCCTGGTATATATTGTCCCATCCTGGTATCATGGCCCTATACTGGTATATATATCTGTGGTGCCCCTGAGTTTCAGGTGCCACAGGGTACTACAACTAACCCCGGATTCCTGGAGTGCCGGTAAAACACCACAAAATACACACACAAATCCACGCCCTTTTCCCCAGACTGGGTGACAGGCTAGAGACGGAACTGATGGATGTCCACCTATTGTTGGGACATATCCAATCCACTAGTCACAAACCTGGGAGGAGGAGGGGCTAGTCAGTGAGTGATGGGAGATGGACATCTTGTCAGACAGAAGTCAGTAAGACGTCAAGTCAGAAGTCAGTACACAGACGGAAAGTGTAAAGTGACTGAGTAAAAGGAGTACGGTTGCCAGGGAGAGTACGGTACGAGTACTCACTGGACCGAGCACCGACGGGGTACAGAGCCCTAGTTCAGGAAGACGCTTCAGGCTTACCTGATAAGAATCTGCCAGTTGAGGGGATCATCAAGGACCTTACCGACATTAGTGTCCAGGGCACAGCAGCAAAGAGGGAACCTGGGAACAGGGACAGAGGTCCGACCCAAGAGAGGTTCAAGCTGCCTGCCATACGGGCCAAGACTGTGACAACCAGAGGGGACCCCAAAATGCTCCAAGTCACGGGGACCCACCAACTACAAACGGGTGCATGTAAGTAAGTACATAAGTAAAGATCACCAGATCACTACACCGGCACTGGAAGAAAGGGAATACCGGATTGATAGAGACAGCACCAGCCGGGTTGCAGACACTCCAAACCAGTGAGAAAAGCACAAGTTACACCGCAGACCCTGTGCTGTCTGAATTATTCCTACACCTCTGCATCATTATACTACAACCACCATCATCCTCCCCTGGGGCCTAGCTCTACTTCCAGATGGCCATAACATCTAAGCTGCCCAATACCACCAGCCCCAGCAGTGAGAGTCTGTGCAGCAACAGCTTTCCCCATATAGCCGCATACCGCAAGTGGCGTCACAAAAAACACTATATTTTACTCTTCACTTGTACAATTCCCCTTTTTAAGCGACTCCCAGGGTTACGGAACTGGGCAACGGCCACCCGTGATATGTCCCAGTGAATACAAGGCCCGGAACCGAGTGCCCCAAAGCCCTGGGGTGCGTCATATCCCCATCATCACTCACTCATGATATAAGTCCCCAACTTTGCCTCATCCTGGTGTAAGACCACCATCATTCCTATATTCTGGTATATATGGCCCCATCCTGGTATATATGTTCCATCATGGCCCATCCTGGTATATATGGCCCCGTCATGGTATATATGTGCCATCATGGCTCCATCCTGATATATATGTTCCCATCATGGCCCTCTCCTTATATATAGCCCCTTCATGATATATAGCCCTCCATCCTGGTATATAGCCCCCCATATTTGTATATAGCCCTCCATCCTGGTATATAGTTCCCCTTCCTGATATATAATCCCCCATCCCGGTATATAGCCCCCTAATCCTGGAGTATAGCCCTCCATTGTGGTATATAGCCACCCATCCTGGTATATAGCCCCCTCATCCTAGTATATTACCCTCTCATCCTGGTATACAGCCCTCTCATCTTTGTGTATAGCCCCCATCATGCTATAAAGCCCCCACTGCACTGCACACAGTAAAAACAAAAATGATTATACTCACTTTACTTATGCTCCCCCGGTGTCCTGCTGCGACACTTGCATGCCAGCAACTGACCAGCGTGTAAGCGGCGCAGCACATGACATCAGTGTCATGTACGGCAACTTACAGCACCAGCAGCTGTCAGCATATTCTCTGCTTCCCAAGTGCAGGATCGGGTGCATGGGGAGCAATGAATATTCATGGCCTTAATCAGCGGCCACCACATCGCAGTGCAAGGACCCGATGGGTCTCTGTGCTCCAATGTATTTCAGCTGGATGCGTACCCTCGGACAGATCTAGCTGAAGCAGGGGCTGGCGGGCACCTTGCACCCTCGGGCCCGGTCGCAGTGATGATCCCTGTGACTGCGGTCATTACACCCCTGCTTTTGAATGACACCATTCATTTTATCACATCATGTAAGGGAATGCTGGAAAAAAGTTCCAAGTGTGGTGAAATCCCCCCCCAAGAAGTGAAATTCTGTAACTGTTTTTTGGGGTTTTATATTTACAGCGTTCATTTTACCATAAAACTGATCTGGCAGAATGATTCTCATAGGCAGTACAATTACGAATATACCAAACATGTATAGTTTTTGTTTTATTTAAGTGTTGAACAAAAATTCTGAAATTTTGAATAAAAAAAAATCTTGCCTGTGTCACGACTTTCTGAGAGCTGTAACGTTTTCAATCTTTGGTATATGGAGCCATGTGAGGCAGATGAAGGCTGAATGATGTGGCCTTCATCTGCAGGGAAACAACCCATGACATCTTTTGAAAATCTATGCATCTCCATGGTAACAGACTACAAACAAACCCTACTTGTTGTCTGATATGGTCCTGCAGTCCTGTGCTACTCACTCCATCTGAAGCTCCTTCTGTTAGTATTCACAAAGAGACCACAGAGACTCACAAAGTGAGGGAGATTTTAGATAATGCTGATGGCAAAGTTGGTTATTTATTTTTTTATTTTAGATTAACAGCATCACCTTTAATGCTATGTCTATGTTCGTGCAGAACAACATACCCCAGATTAAAGGGGATCAGTCAGCAAATAAAAGGCCATGCAGGACATGCTTTCTGCCCTAATTTGAGCACTTTAACTCAGACCTAATTCTTCAGAACTTCTATCTACATGATCCATCCCGTCTACATGTTGGGCCTAAAAAAAGCACTGAAGGGTTTAGGCTTTCTCCTGTTTTTGATAACCAGCCAAGATAAAGCAGACAGTTGGGGTCTGGTATTCTCAGGATGGGAAGGTCCATGGTTATTTGGCACTTCTCAACCTAAAAATAGCAGCCTATAGCCACCCCATGAGTGTTGCATTTATTATATGCGCCAATTCTGGTGCTTCACCTTGGCTCTTCCCGATTAACCTGGTGCGGTGGCAATTGGGATAAAGGGATATAGGGCTGATGTCAGCTGTGTAATGTCAGCTGGCATCGTGCACAGAAGTTAGTAGTGGAAAAGCATCTATTATTATTAACCAGTGATGGGCGATCCCAATTTGTAAAGTTTTGGGATTGTACCGATCACATAGTGATTGTGTACACAATCCCGATCACAAGCTTTCCTGTGGCTTCACTTTGACCGGTGGTGGTTCTTCTTCGATAGGTGTAAGTTCCTCATTAACTAGTAGTTTTTCCACCTATATTGATGATGGCCCCAGTTTTGAGGGTGGTGTGCTACTTACACTGGTGGCGGTTGCAAGTCATTGGTATCTGTTCTGCTTCCATTACTTGTTGTTTTGCTTCCAGTGTTGGTTATTTTACTTCCACTGATGGTGGCTCCACCTGTACTGGTTGTGGTTGTTCTTTTATCGGTGGTAAGTGTATTTCTATTGGTTTCAACTATACTGATGAAAGTTTTACCTTCACTCACAGTAATTCCTTTTATGTTCGTGATGGTTCTACCTCCTCTAATGCTTGGTCAATTCTCCATCATGGTGGATCCACCTTCGCTTGTTCTGGTTGTACTTACACTAGTGGTGGTTTCATCTCTTATTGATGGTGATTCCAGGTCCATTGGAGATGGTATTACTTCTGCTTGTGGTGGTTCAACCTTTACTAATGATTCCAGCTCCATCAGTCATGGTTCTACTTCCACGATTGGTATTTCCACCTTGATTGATAGCAGTGCCCTTCCACCAGTTGTGGCTCTAATTCTAGTAATAATGGTTTTACCTACACTACTAGTGACTCTACTTCCACTGGTTGTGGTTCTACCTCCACTAGTGGTAATTCCATCTATATTGATAGTGGTTCCCTGCAACCAGTGATGTCGTATAATTCCACAAGGCCTTTACTTTCATTAATGGTACTTCCATTAGTGGTAATTTGAACTTTACTGATAGCGTTATCTTTCCACCAGTTGCGGTAATAACTCCACCAGTGATGTTTTTCCTGCACTGATGGTGGCTCAACTTCCATTGTTTGTGGTTTTGCTTTTACTAGAGGAGATTCCATTATTTATGATGTCTGAGGAGTCTATTCCCATTGATGGTGCTTCCACTTCCATTGATGGTGGTTCCAATAACAAAATTGGTCATTTCACCTCTACTGATAGCAGTACCCTTCCACCAGTAGTGGTTCTAACTCCACTAGTGACAGATTTTCCTGTGCTGATGGTGATTCCACTTGGTAGTGGTTATATTATCACTAATGGGGATTCCATCTTCACAGCTGATGACTCAACTTCCATTGGTGGTAATCCTACAAATAATAGTGGTGGTTACACTTTTGTGGCATGGTGGATCCCCTTCCCATGAAGGTGATCCCATCTTTATTGTTGCTGAATTGTGAAATAAAACATAATAAAGAGCTTTTCAGATTTTTTAGAAAGCTATCTGAGGTGTGGCATGGTTGACAGACAGTCCTGTGGTGTCCGGCTGTAGAGGGTCGCAGCGTTTGGCTACACAAACTGCTCCCAGACCTTCTATTCTTCCTTCTGTGGTGTAAATTGTATCCTATGTATCTTCTCTGCTTGGGATTTATCCCTTTACTTTTAGGACCCTGTTGATATTCTCACCTTTCAGCTGGTAATCATCATCACTTCCCCTTGTGTCCTTAAAAACTCATATTTCCCCTTGGTGTTTGCTGGTGATAGTTTATTCCTATATAGGCCTTGGATGCAAGCAGTCGGCTTGCAATCATCTAAAGAAACATTGTCGTTTGTTGCTGTTTCTCTCCTTGAGTCCTTTTTTTGTTGGCTCCCTATCAAACTAATAGAAGAAAGCAGTGGAAAAATCCAGCTGGACTCCAAAGGGATAAATAAAAATGCTTCTTTATTTATATCAACTCGATTAAAAATATATATCCATTTCTCAAGTAAAGACACCGGCTTGTTCACACTGATGCATGGCAGATGTATACTACTACGCGTTTCGGCGGAACGCCTTCCTCAGGTCATGACCTGAGGAAGGCGTTCCGCCGAAACGCGTAGTAGTATACATCTGCCATGCATCAGTGTGAACAAGCCGGTGTCTTTACTTGAGAAATGGATATATATTTTTAATCGAGTTGATATAAATAAAGAAGCATTTTTATTTATCCCTTTGGAGTCCAGCTGGATTTTTCCACTGCTTTCTTCTATTATCTTCTCGGCTTGCTGCCGTAATCCGTGCCGGACCAAAGGGGACTAACAGGAGGATATATTCAGGCTTGTCTCTGCAGTGGTGAGCGGTTTTGTTTGTTTTTTGTACTTGCCTATCAAACTAAAGTCCACAAATGCTCTGGGACCCAACCAAAAGAGGTAACCTTGCCGTTGGCTGTTGGGCTCACATAAAACTGGCCAAATTTGTGTGCTAAGTATCTAAATTTTTTAATGTTTTTATAGCAGTAATGCATGTCTATATTCCTATATTCATTGCTCCACATATCTTAGCACTACAGAGTGCAACTGTCTCCTTTTTGTTACTATGCTTGATGTTCAGCTTGCACCTGTTCACATAAGAAAGATAGGAGGTGCCATCACTCTTTATCTTAGATTACAGGGTTGTGCCTTCTAATTAGGCACTCCTGCTCTTCAGCCTCAGGTGATTTTAATTCTCCATTTGCAGGTTCTTGTCCGCCCATAAATTGTAGGGGTTATTAACCCAAAAAGACCCAACAAAAGAGGTCACCTTGCCATTGGTTGTTGGGCTCATATAAAACTGGCCATTTTTGAGTAGAAAGTATCTACATTTTTGCATTTTTTACTTAGCAGTAATGCATGTCTATATTCCCATATTCATTGTTCCACATATCTTAGCACTACAGAGTGCAACTGTCTCCTTTTTGTTACTATGCTTTATGTTCAGCTTGCACCTGTTCACATAAGAAAGATAGGAGGTGCCATCAGTCTTTTTCTTAGATTACAGGGTTGTGCCTTCTAATTAGGTACTCCTGCTCTTCAGCCTCAGGTGATTTTAATTCTCCATTTGCAGGTTCTTGTCCACCCATAAACTGTAGGGGTTTTTAACCCAAAGAGAGGCATTAGTCTGATAGGGACCCAGCAAAAAAAGGTCACCTTGCCGTTGGCTGTTGGGCTTATGTAAAACTGGCAATTTCGGGGGATTAGTATCTTAAATTGTACATGTTTTTCATAGCAATAATGCATGTCTATATTCCTATATTCATTGTTTCACATATCTTAGCACTACAGATTGCAACTGTCTCCAGTTCGGGGTCAGCCAGGGTCAGGTATCCTGCTCGGCGCATTGATGTGGACCCTATCTAGGGTGGCCAGGGGAGCCAGGGGCTAGCGGAAGATTTGGTCAGGGATCACATCCCCCCCTTCCATAGACGCAGGGTCTCCCTTATCTGGACCGCAAACGTGATACTTCCCCGTACCTAGCGTGACACATCCCTTTAGACTAATCTTTGAGCCAACTCTACAAGGCATCGATGGGCCTGTCCTATCTGTATTCGCCCCTGAGTATATCCTCCACTTGTCTCTCCATCATGTATGAGTCTGGGGGCAGCTTGTGATCTTCTGATTGCATTTTATGTTTCTCGTGTTACCGTCCGCTCCGCGTGTACTCACCCGCGGAGAAGAATTGATGTTTACGGCAATGGATTCCGCCCTTTCCAGATGTTTCCTATTGTTCCAGATTCGTCTCGCAATGAATGATTTATGATCATAAAACTCAATGTAAAATTAAACATAAAAGAACCCGGCAAGTCACGTGACACAAGTATATTCAATAACAGCTACATTTATTTAACCCCTTGAAGGGTGGAGTGAATTGACTGTTTTTAGTACTGGTTATTAGAAGCGACCCTATGAGTTAGGGTCAGGGAAGGACAGATTTCTTGGTGAGGTCATGGAGGTGCTTTAGTAGTTTAACCCCTTAAATGCCACCATATTTGGAAAAATTACAAATCCCCTGCACCGATGTGGCTGGAAAAGTAAAAAAGAAAAACTGCAGATCTCCAAACATTTTCTGGAAAACACAAAAGTTCTTACATTTATTAATCTTGGTCCTTAAAGGGTAAAAGAATAACTAAAATATATGTGGATCAAAATATTTGCAGTTTTCTGAAAAAAATAAATTAAACAATTTACAATTTTATTTGTGTAAACTGCCTAAGAAAGCCACGGACATTTTCCACATTATAGAAGATTAAATTAGCCAGAGAAAGCTCACATGACCTCAGGAGCCGCCAGGCAGGATTCATCACATCACATGTCATAGCATAGCCAATCAATTGAGACTATCATTGCTTTCCCCCAGTATACAGAGATACATGATAAGATCCTGTCTGCAGCCACCACTAGGGGGAGCTCCCTGTATACAGAGATACATGATAAGATCCTGTCTGCAGCCACCACTAGGGGGAGCTACCTGTATACAGAGATACATGATAAGATCCTGTCTGCAGCCACCACTAGGGGGAGCTACCTGTATACAGAGATACATGATAAGATCCTGTCTGCAGCCACCACTAGGGGGAGCTCCCTGTACACAGAGATACATGATAAGATCCTGTCTGCAGCCACCACTAGGGGGAGCTCCCTGTATACAGAGATACATGATAAGATCCTGTCTGCAGCCACCACTAGGGGGAGCTCCCTGTATACAGAGATACATGATAAGATCCTGTCTGCAGGCACCACTAGAGGGAGCTCCCTGTATACAGAAATACATGATAAGATCCTGTCTGCAGCCACCACTAGGGGGAGCTCCCTGTATACAGAGATACATGATAAGATCCTGTCTGCAGGCACCACTAGAGGGAGCTCCCTGTATACAGAGATATATGATAAGATCCTGAATGCAGCCACCACTAGGGGGAGCTCCCTGTATACAGAGATACATGATAAGATCCTGTCTGCAGCCACCACTAGGGGGAGCTCCCTGTATACAGAGATACATGATAAGATCCTGTCTGCAGCCACCACTAGAGGGAGCTCCCTGTATACAGAGATATATGATAAGATCCTGTCTGCAGCCACCACTAGGGGGAGCTCCCTGTATACAGAGATACATGATAAGATCCTGTCTGCAGTCACCACTAGAGGGAGCTCCCTGTATACAGAGATATATGATAAGATCCTGTCTGCAGCCACCACTAGGGGGAGCTACCTGTATACAGAGATACATAAGATCCTGTCTGCAGCCACCACTAGGGGGAGCTCCCTGTATACAGAGATACATGATAAGATCCTGTCTGCAGCCACCACTAGGGGGAGCTCCCTGTATACAGAGATACATGATAATATCCTGTCTGCAGTCACCACTAGGGGGAGCTCCCTGTATACAGAGATACATGATAAGATCCTGTCTGCAGCCACCACTAGGGGGAGCTCCCTGTATACAGAGATACATGATAAGATCCTGTCTGCAGCCACCACTAGAGGGAGCTACCTGTATACAGAGATACATAGGATCCTGTCTGCAGCCACCACTAGGGGGAGCTCCCTGTATACAGAGATACATGATAAGATCCTGTCTGCAGCCACCACTAGGGGAAGCTCCCTGTATACAGAGATATATGATAAGATCCTGTCTGCAGCCACCACTATGGGGAGCTCCCTGTATACAGAGATACATGATAAGATCCTGTCTGCAGTCACCACTAGGGGGAGCTCCCTGTATACAGAGATACATGATAATATCCTTTCTGCAGCCACCACTAGGGGGAGCTCCCTGTATACAGAGATACATGATAAGATCCTGTCTGCAGCCACCACTAGGGGGAGCTCCCTGTATACAGAGATACATGATAAGATCCTGACTGCAGCTACCACTAGGGGGAGCTCCCTGTATACAGAGATACATGATAAGATTCTGTCTGCAGCCACCACTAGGGGGAGCTCCCTGTATACAGAGATACATGATAAGATTCTGTCTGCAGTCACCACTAGGGGGAGCTCCCTGTATACAGAGATACATGATAATATCCTTTCTGCAGCCACCACTAGGGGGAGCTCCCTGTATACAGAGATACATGATAAGATCCTGTCTGCAGCCACCACTAGGGGGAGCTCCCTGTATACAGAGATACATGATAAGATCCTGACTGCAGCCACCACTAGGGGGAGATCCCTGTATACAGAGATACATGATAAGAACCTGTCTGCAGCCACCACTAGGGGGAGCTCCCTGTATACAGAGATACATGATAAGGTCCTGTCTGCAGCCACCACTAGGGGGAGCTCCCTGTATACAGAGATACATGATAAGATCCTGTCTGCAGCCTCCACTAGAGGGAGCTCCCTGTATACAGAGATACATGATAAGAACCTGTCTGCAGCCACCACTAGGGGGAACTCCCTGTATACAGAGATACATGATAAGGTCCTGTCTGCAGCCACCACTAGGGGGAGCTCCCTGTATACAGAGATACATGATAAGATCCTGTCTACAGCCTCCACTAGGGGGAGCTCCCTGTATACAGAGATACATGATAAGATCCTGACTGCAGCCACCACTAGGGGGAGATCCCTGTATACAGAGATACATGATAAGAACCTGTCTGCAGCCACCACTAGGGGGAGCTCCCTGTATACAGAGATACATGATAAGATCCTGTCTGCAGCCACCACTAGGGGGAGCTCCCTGTGTACAGAGATACATGATAAGATCCTGTCTGCAGCCACCACTAGGGGGAGCTCCCTGTATACAGAGATACATGATAAGATCCTGTCTGCAGCCTCCACTAGAGGGAGCTCCCTGTATACAGAGATACATGATAAGATTCTGTCTGCAGCCACCACTATGGGGAGCTCCCTGTATACAGAGATACATGATAAGATCCTGTCTGCAGTCACCACTAGGGGGAGCTCCCTGTATACAGAGATACATGATAAGATCCTGTCTGCAGACACCACTAGGGGGAGCTCCCTGTATACAGAGATACATGATAAGATCCTGTCTGCAGCCACCACTAGGGGGAGCTCCCTGTATACAGAGATACATGATAAGATTCTGTTTATTAGATAGCTAATTGTACAGTTCAGACTTCAAATCAATTAAACAGTTTCATTTCTATTCTCTTTAGATAAAGTAAAAAATATAATTAAATGCAAAGTCTACAACAATGAAGCATTGTTCTCAGACGTCTGAGTAATTCCTCTGTTTTCTTCCTTTGTGCAGATGAGGGTAACGCTGTAAATATCTTGTATTATTGTCATCTGCTAATTTTAACATCTGATATCAGAGCCGGCGGAGACGACGCGTAATTTAAGAAGAAGTTTTAATTACCGCAGCTGCTCAGCGATGGAAGGATCTGATCATAATGAAGATGAGATTAATCACTGTGGAGTAAATCTGGCCGTGGTGCACGTGCGACGTGAAAACATGGAATACAGGTGTATGGACCGAATATAGAAAAGTAGATAATATGGAGAGAAGTGTCAATGATATAGAAACAGATATATAAGAAAGTTCAAGAAATATAGACAAAATATATCCTACAGGTATAAATAAGAATAAATAAGGTGAGGCTCGCGGTGACATTACTCCTCATAGACTTCTACGGGTCAGAACTTCTTCTTTATATGAAGCCCTGAGTTTTGCCGTGAAGATTTATCTCCTTCGATTTCCGCCTCTCGTGTCGTGACGTTTATGACAAATCTCCCACTCGTCCTTTCTGCTGAGGTGGAAAGTGTCGGCCTTTTAAAAATACATCAGTGTCCTGGCAGCCGCCCCGAGAGGCCCCGCTGTAATCTGTCACCTCGCCAGCGGTCCCGGTAGAGCGCTTTCTTCACCGGTGACAGTCAGGGGAAACCTTGGAAGTGCCACGTCCTTCTGCATAAATCACTGAGGGGAAACCACAGGATGACGGTGACTGCTATGAAATAAGCTTGTAAATTCTCGTGTCCGCGACGAGATGGCGGTTATACAAGTCCGTACATAAACTTCTCCCACAATTCAAAATTTGTCTTTGCAAAATTTATTTTAGAAATTGTTCAAGTTGTTACCAATGTTCACAATTTGGTGCAAAATTAACCACAGATGAAAGGAATTAAAATCACAAAAAAATAATAAAAACACAAAAACTTGTAAGGCTATGTTCAGATTTTTCCTGACCAAAACCTGATCTTGTGGCAGGAAATCTCCTTTGAGTCATCTGTGTTTTTGGTGAGTTTTGTATTGGTGTTTTTGCTGCGGATTTGGTGTGGATATGCTGCGTTTTTTCTACAAAATGAGTTTTATCAATGAAAAAATGTTGCAAAAACAAGGTGCAAAGTATAGTAACAGTCAAAGCGAAAGCGCTTCACTTGGAGGTTACTATAATAATGGACTCTGCCACAAGAGCTACCTCTCTGTGACAAGTAGGAACTGTTCAGATGATCTAAAATCATCCAACAACTGTGGAGTTAAGGCAGCAGCAAAAGTCAGGAAGTATCCAGCAGTGACCAAGGGGATGCTAGAAAGCAGGGAGTGTGTATCTGCCTCTGCAAAAGAAAACTAGTGTCTGTTTGTCTCTCTGCAAAGAAGGAGCAGGGCTCAGAAAGTGTAGTGTATGTATCCTGAGAAAAGTCAAGCTACAAAGATCTGCCAGTTCAGGAAAGAGACTGCCAGGAGTGGAGAACAGCTCAGGATAGTTCAAAAGCAAACTCTGTATAGCAGAAGTATAGTGGAGAGAAGTGGCCAAGTACAGGATTCACTCCTCCCCCTCACCTCACTGTATGATAAGGTACAGTGTACTGTTCTGTGAGCATCTACATTGAAAAGAGAAATACTCTGTGTAAGCACAAAAGATAAACTTTGAACAGACTGTAATGTATGTTATTTGCGAAGACTATTAAAGCCTTGTTATATAGCTGTATGTTGCTGGAAAGTGGTACATCCCTTCATGTATAGAAGATGCTAATTAAGTGTGCCCTGATATAATCCTCCAAATTTCCACAGAACTCATGTTTATTTAGTCTATCCCCTCTATACAGAGTTTTGGACATGCAACATCTCTGTTACTTATCTGTCCTTTCTCCCACTGCCACACATCACGACCCTCCGACAATCTCTCCACTTGTCTCATAGGTAGCAAAGGTGCACAAAATGAGGGTAAGCTCCAGGTTTGCCTGGCTTCCACTCCATATTTATTGGATCTCAGCCCATCTGATGGGAGCCTCACCTCCGAGGCTATTCCTCTTCTGTGCCACTAAAATCTTTTGGCATCTCTTAGCTGTAGTCCTTATAGCTGTCAACTATGTGCCCAATACTCCTATCATAGGAGAATCCCAATGTCCAAACTAGCGAAAAAGGAACTGAGACCAGCATTTGTCATACTCCCCAGCATTGGAGTTGTCAGTATGGGATTCTTTCCATTAGGGCAAACCCCTGACCTGATGGGGATGGTTTCAGACTAGCTCAGGACTGACAACTCTTGGACAGGATTTCCATTATCCGTGACTCGTTTCTAGCCCAGAATAGCCCCCAAATTCACTGAGGTTTTATCTGAAAAATCATCTCAGCTGCGGCAAATGTAGGACTATAAATTATATATTGCTCCCACTATCCCATATTTGCCACCATTTCTGGAGACCCTTAAGCTCTTCCCACAACAACAAATCACTAGTGAATCAATAGTCACTGGGAGCTCATGGCTGGTAAATATGCACAACTCAGAGCAGAGATATAAAGACCTGAGAGAGAAAAGACAAACAGAAATCCAGAATTCATGTGTCAATCACCTCCTGGTGGTCCGCACATCAATATTTATCATCAGGCTCCCTCCATGTAATAGAAACTTCTGTCATCTCCACAATGAAGACACAAGTCAGAACTAAACAGAAGATAGATAGATATACAGACAGAAACATAGATATTTCCCTCATACCTAGAACCAAGGCCTCATCACACCCATCCACCTGAGTGGGGACAGGTATACCCTGCCAACTACAAAGGCAGATGTGTCAGCAGCAACCAGGGGAACTGTTCTCCAGCCTCGTGAACAAGAGGATCTTCAGTTTCCTCATCGATCATGCCGAACCACCGCACCACGGACCACATCTACACTATGCACAGTCTCGTCCACAACACAAAGCACAGGAAGATGTACGCCTGTTTTGTGGACTTTAAAAAGACCTTTGACTCAGTGTGGCACCCGGGATTATGCCTTAAACCGTTCGAGAGCGGAATAGGAGGAAAGACGTACGATGTCATCAAAAGCTCCTACACCGAGAACCTCTGCAGTGTGAGTGTGAGCGGGAGAAGAACGGCCTATTTCCAGCAGAGCCATGGAGTCAGACAGGGCTGCAGCCTAAGTCCAACGCTCTTCAACATTTACAACATTTGCATCAATGAGCGGCCACCACTCTGGAACCTTCCAAAGCTCCAGGTCTCACACTCTATGACACCCAGATACAGATGACCTACTGCTGCTATTACCAACCAAGAAAAACCTCCAAGACAAGCTGAAAATCCTGGAGAAAATCAGACACACGGGCACTACTGATCAACCTAAAAACAACCAACATCATGGTGTCCAAAGGAGAAAGACAGGGTCAGACCTGCACCTTCATTTGTCCTAAACAACGGCGCTCTTACAAATACACCTACCTGGGCCTAGAAATTCACCAGTCAGGGAGCTCCAACAAACTATAGAAAGACAAGGCAGGCAAAACCTTGTATGCCATCCGAAGGAAACTCTATCATCTGAAGCCACCAGTTAGGGTCTGGCTAAACATCTTCGCTTCCATCATCTCCCCAATCCTACTTTATGGGAGTGACGTCTGGGGCCCTCACACTTACGCACATTGGTCAAGGTGGGATTCCTGTTCAACAGAAATATTCCACCCGGAATTTTGTAACCACCTTCCCCAGGTCCATCGAAGCACTTCAAACAGTGCCTGTTGGGCCGAACTGGGCAATTTGAAAAGGATAGTGTCATTTCGGGCTCACCTACAGAGTAGCAATCCAAGCTCCCATCACCATAAAGCCTTTATACATATAGGTGTGTGTGGCGCCTCTGAGGCTCTGGTAGCCACAGGATACTGCACCTCAGTTAAGGAGCGGTACCCATCTCAGGTAAAGGGGGGGGCAATCACCGGTGTTCCACATTCACACTCTACATACAGCTTAGGAGCCTTCACACAGGGGGGATGGCTCAGGGTAGGCAGGGGGTGGCCATCATGATGCATGGGACTTCCCAGGTCACTGAAGCCAGCCACCTGGGGGGCGGGTTCCACTTGGGGGTAGAAATAGGCGCAACACACTCACATCAAGGGGAGACCAGTCGGGACCATTGTTCTGACAAGACATCTCAGGAACTGTTGGATTTTACTAGGCCCGGGGCTTGGAGCGGGAGCTCAGCCCAGGTTCCTAACTGCTGAGGGGGACATTCTAGGAAAAGGACATTCTCTCTCTTTCTCTCTTCAAACACCGATGGTGGCCCCCTTACTTGCTTGGGATTGACCTGAGCCCACGACGGCAGAGAACAGCACCTGGGTGCAGCTTTAAATCAGTGAGTAAAATAACCTGGAAGCACAGTTGCCGACTCAGATGCTGATTAGCGATGCCATCGCCCCGTGCTCCGGCGCTCCCGGGTGACTGCTATTTTCCACCCGGGGCCCTCTCCCACTGAGGGGAGCGACACCATCTCGGCTGCCATAACACCTGCCCCGGTGAGGAATTCTGCAGCGGTGGCTATTCCCTGGCCGCGTAACACAGGTGACGTCACAACAAGCTCTGCCCATTACCCTGCTTTCCCTTTGGTTACTGCACGCCTTGTTCAACGGAACCGGGCAAGGCCACCCGTGACATCACCTGACCTGACCCGAAACGGCCCGGCAATGAGTAGGCTAACCACCTGCATGTGCGTGCTAAGCCTCTCAGATAACCTTTCCAATTCTGCTATACAATGCAAAAAGATGGAGGCAGCGCTCTTTTGCAAGATGGTGTCCTTTAATGGTCCATTAGTGTGACAGCGACATTTCGGTTCACCAGGAACCTTTCTCATGCAGTGCATACATTGAAAACAGGAAGTATAGTGTCTCATTTGCATAGATAATTTGCATATAATTAATACAATTATCATAATAACAGTATCGCCATCTTTGCAACAGAGTGCTGCCTCCATCGTTTTGCATTAGAAGTGTAATTCCCCATTGTTGCGGATCCTCTTTCGGGCCGTGTACACTTTGCACATCTTGCTGCAGTTTTCTCTCTGCAGACGTTGAGCATTGATCGTCCTTTCTCCGGATTCCTCTTTAATAACTTCCTCTTCTATTCACAACTGTGCTGACATTTTATGGCGAGAAAATCGACTGAACGAGAAGCGAGTTGTTTTCCGGTGGAACGCGGTATTTAATCTTTCGCGGGTGGAACTCTCAAGGACGATGCGCGGATTAAACCTTCATGTTTTCTGCATCCCATTTGCAAAACAAATGATTTTGTCTCCGGCTCATCCTGCCGTTTAGGAATAAATTGCTGTAATGCATAATTCAGCAGCGGCCTCAGATGTGGCGTCGTTAGCAGGTGAGGCCGGGACATCCGCCCCAACACACAAAGGAAAGCAATTTTATTGATTTAATTATTTATTGTAAATGAGGCATAATAAGGAACACCGCTCAGATTCGACCAGCAAAAGGCAAAGCAAGGAGGAGAAGAATACAAAATGCTGAAAAAATAAAGAAAAATGAAGGAAAGGAATAAAACATAACAACAAAGGAGATGAAAAAAAAGATACAAAGTTTACGAAAACTGTATAATACATGTATGAAGATGATACAGAGCTTAAAAAAAATGAAATAAGAAAATGTATTAAAAACATCGTATCATCGAGCCTTTACACACTACGATGTCGCATGCGATGCCGGAAGTACGTTATTTTCAATTTGACCCCACCGACATCGCACCTGCGATGTCGTAGTGTGAAAAGCCCGCCTAAGTCTGAACTGGGTGCAAGAAACCAGAATCTGCATTACTGCCATGAACATATGAATAAAGAGACTTAGAATGGAGTTCCAACCGTTATTCCTTATTTGTTAGTTGTTTTTCGTTTGTGAACCCTCCCCAACCACACCTATTGCCAATCCATATCATACGCATAAATAGCCTGGGTCTCAGCTTCCCATACACGGTAGGTTTTTTAACTGCATGAGAGGACACACACAAGCTAGGGACCCCAACGTAGAGAAATACTTTGGCGTAGTATTGGGGCTCTATTGCATTGATCAATTCAGTAGCTAAATTTCTCTTTATTCATATGTTCATGGCAGTAATGCAGATTCCATTTTTCACATTTTCACTCTTACATATAGCTATTGGATTTTTCATGTCAGTATTCACACAGCAGTTTCTATTACATGTATTCCCCTTGCATAGTCACTGGTGTGCATACCTTCTCTCCCTATGGTGGAACCGTAGGGACTGGGGACGGGCGGTGGCCCGCCGGTACCAAACCGGGGAACCGATTGGAAACCGGAGCACCAGGAGGGGTACTCAGACCCAGTACGAGGCCCCGAACCGACACGGCTGAGTCAAATCAACTGATTGAGGACTAGACTTTAGGACCTATCCCACACAAGACCTGTTAGAAGACAACAGCCCAGCCATACAGGGTAAAGCCACCACCAAGGCATAGAGACCCAAAGGGCCAGCGTCTGCGGGCAAACGGGCTCCTACGGCATATACCAGTCGGGGAGTGGACTACCGTTGCTTAGGCATAGGAGTCAAACATTCATACAAAGAGGTGCAGGAGAAAGACGGAAACCACTAACTTATTCTGGGAGAAGCTGCAGCCGGCTGCGGGCACCGTTCATCACCCCGTTTGGTTTACCAGAGACTCCAGTGTATTGTGTCATAGTGAGTACACCAGTGCCCTCGGGCCGCACACCGCACCGCACCGCACCGCATCAGCACCCAGCACGCACCCGCTCCCACGTCTCAGCACCTCCCCCGGGACCATCACTCCCCTACCCATGGAGGGGTCAACACCAGGCTGCGCAACACCGTCCCCGGGAGGCCTAGTTAACGGCAGTGGTGGTGTCCATCTATTCACCACAACCCGTGGGTGGCGTCACAAACTTATATCCCAAACCAAACCACCGCGGCCCCAGCCTTGGAACTTCCCCGTCAAGTCCCTGCGTGTAGCGCCAACTCCCTTGCAGAGCAACTTGACCCCCGGGTCCGTGAGAGGCTTGAGCCACCACCCACCGTACGAGCATGGATCTGAGCGGCTCGGCAGTCGCAGCCGAGCCCGCGGGGTGGTACACAGGCAGACCCCCCCACCCCTGTATCCTCTGCAGTGGGCAGTGTATGGTCTGAGCACTGATAGGCGCACCCCCCCACCCCTGTAACCTCTGCAGTGTGCAATGTGTGGCGCCCTGGACTACCCAGGTAGCCACAAACATAATACCACACACACCCCCTCCCCTGGATAGTTCACATCAGTCAAACAAAAACCCTTGTTGCCTCCCTCCAGGGTCTGATGTCCACACCAGGTGGGGCGGAGCCAGGCGGTTGGCCCCACCCACCGAGGAGTTCGCAGGCCTGGAGGCGGGAAAAGTGACAGATAAAGTTTGGAGGTGAAAGTGAGAGGACAGAAACTGTCGGTGCCTGGGTGGGGACCCAGACACAAACAGCAAGGTCGTCAGACGGTGATGGCCGTCTGCAGGAGTTAGTGGACCTCTGCGGAATTGTAGGACCGGGGTTGGGTGGTGGCCCGCCGGTACCAAACCGGGGAGCGGAGTGAAGCTAAGCACAAAGGCAGGGCGATCGGACCCTGACTAGGCTTGGAGCTGCCGACAACGGTCAAATCCGAGAGTGACCGGAACCCCATCAACCTGTCCGGGGAGAGCAAAGACACTGCAGCCGGCTGCGGGACCCGTCCATCCAGCCGTTTGGTTTACCAGAAACTCTGTGAGTTCGTGCCTGAGTGAGTACCACAGTGCCATCCGGCACCGCGCTGCACTGCCCCTGCAACCCTGCACCCCAGCCATCCAGCCTCCCCATATCACCACCGGGCCCCGGGATCACCAACCCCTACCCACGGAGGGGAAACCAACATCCTAGCTGCTCCCTGCCATCGCTCCCGGGATTCCCTTCACCAAAAGCGGTGGTGCCCACTATCACCACGACCCGTGGGTGGCGTCACGGACTATCTCCCCAAAACAAACCATCCCCTTTTCACTCGTGGGCGAGGAGCGCTGCTGGAGTCCCCCGGGTCCGGTCCACCGCTCAAGCCACCGAGCAGCAGCAGCCGCGGACCCAAGAGTAGCGAGCGCGGCCCCTCCGCCCATGACAACTTGGCGTCACGAACAGGATAGAACCGATCTACCCACCGGTAGAAGTGCGCCTTGCAGTCCCCGCCGGCGGCGTCCAGCCGAAAAATTTGAAGTTCCGCCATCTTTGGTGCGAAGATTTCCCGCTCGAGCGTCTTCCCCGAGCAGGGGAGGCGTGAAAGCGAGGCCCCACCCCCAGAAGAAGGAAGTGCTAGAAAGAACCAAGGGGGGCGGGTGCAGGTGTACCTGATGTAGCCGAGGGTATAAAGAGCAGGGACGCCAGGACTCTGCTATATATCCGGTTCCTGGAAGCACAAGTGCCAGTATGTCCACCCCATCTGAAAGCCCCGAGTCCCCGGAGCCTGCGCCCGGGATAGCAGCGTGGATGAATGCCCAAGTGATGTTGCTGTGCTGTCGCAACCGGGCCCAGGTGCGTGACCTGCTGGATCGCTGGACCGCTGAACTGGAGGAGCTGGCTGCGGTCGTGCGGGCGCATGAAATAGAGGCCATGCTAGAGGAGCTGGTGAGTGACCCACGCCCTTATGTCCCAGAGGGACCGGCCGCTGTGGCTGAAGGACCCGGTCTACCCCTGGCCCCTGCAGGGCCCACTCCATCGCCCGTGCTGGCCGCTCTTACTGCCCCGCTCAGCCCGTCGCTCCCGATGGGGATGGGGGAGTCCGCGCTGACGCCCCGCCAGGGCCCGGAGGCCCGAGAGGATGCCGGCAAACCGAATGCTGGAGCGGTTGACTCAGAAGAACCGATGGCGGTCCTCTGTGCACCGACCGATGACGAATCGCCTGCCACTGAGGAGCCACGGGTCTGGGCTCAGTTAGAAACCGTATCTGTTCTGTCGGATCCCGCCCTCAGTCCCCTAGAGTCAGATGACAGCGGCTCAGGGGCTGCCACAGAGCCTGTCTCAGAGGAAGAAGGAGTCTTCGGCTTGTATAATATGGAGGCTACCTACATCCCTCGGAGTGGAAAGAATGGATGCCGGGCGGCCCTTCCCCGGCGCGCCTGCCACGTGCTGGAGGGGCTGGAACCTGTAGTTCTTCACCTAGAGCAGGGCGAGGAGTACGTGTGACGGGAGTGTACAACAGAGCAAAGGATGGACGAGGCCGAGGGACGATCCAACAGGTTTATTCACAAGAACACTGGAACAGCACACGATAAGTCCACGTAAAACAGATTCGGGGGCCCTTCTCGACAATCCTCGGACCGGATAACAAAGCAATCGTCCTTACAGTAGTCCAAAGAGTTCCACACAATCCCACGGGCCGCCACACAGGCCTAGCTCCGTCCGTGTCCACAGCCACCCAGGCTGGGAGCTCCTTCTTCTCTTTAGTTTCAGCTCACTCTGAAGTTACAAAAAGGGAAATGCATTGTCTGTGCTCCTTGACCAGCCCACCATGTTCAGGGGGTAGGGGTCACACATCCTATCATCAATGGTTTGGTCCATCACAGGGCTCCCATATGTCTGCCAGCCACAGTAGATGAAGGGATCCCCTGCTGTGCAGAACAATGACTATTCCTTCACTGGCCAATGCAATTACAGACTAGATACACAACTCTGGATAGAAGAAGACAGGCTATTTACATAATCACATTAGATGCCAAGACTACAATTGTATGAGAGAGACACATTGAGCCCAGTAGCTCCCCCAAGGAAATACATGAATTACAACTAATACAACCAGGGAAATATACATATCAGGACATAGTATCACAGCATATACAGTGAGAGGGTAAATTACATCTTCACAATCCCTCCCCCTCCCAACTTGTGTACGTACTAGGGACCTCTACAAGTCACTGGTTAAGTACACACAGGCAGAGCGTTACTTACATGTGGCTTCATGCAGCCACGAATTGGCATCGTAGCTCTCCCACATCATTGCCCAGGAGAACAGCTGCAGGCAGACCACCCATCACCCCAACCACACATCGCCTGACCCCAAAACCAAAGTTCAGATCCGCAGTGGCTGTGGGAATAGTCCTCCATTGTCCACCAGCCAGTTCAATGACAATCCCAGGTCCTCTATGGATTGCCTCAGGCCGAACCACTCGGGGATCAGCCAGTGTGAGGAAAGCACCTGAGTCACAAAATCCAACAAGTCTCTGTCCATCCAGCACAACCTCCTGCAAGTGCTTACCTCGATGAGCAGAAGTCGTCATAACTGCGGGTCGCACCCCGTAAACTCCTGGTGGTGCAACATGGGGGGCTGAGTCACTAGGCCAGTCCTCACATAGCGGTGCCACATCTTCCTCCATGGCACTGGGCTGTAAATAATTAACAATCCGATTGGGTGCAGGATCAGTCCTCATTTGAACAGCTGGGCAGGAGACTTGCCGATGCCCTGACTGTCCACATTGATAGCATCTGAGCTGGGTCTCCCTCCATCCAAGGCGTCCTCTTGGGTAAGGGGTAGGGGAACTTGGAGGCCGGCTCCCACCTGAAGGTGCTGTAGGGGTTTGAGGATGATTCCTCCATGGGCTGGCTGGGCATGAGGCCTGCAAATGCCCGGGATGCCTACAAACATAGCACCTGCGCTCTGTTACTTCCTCTCCCCGGCGTATTCCAGAAAGTGCAGTAGAAGCAACTGGAGGCACATTAACACGGGTATCAACATGTGGTGGCTTAGAGGAAAGGGGAACAATGGGGACAGAATAACTGAGGGCATCCGGTGTTGTGGAGCTGTTAGGCGTCTCTCCATCCTCCAACAGAACCCTCCACTGAGACTTGATAGTGAGCACCTCATCAGCTAGAGCAGCAGCTTCCTCCACTGTCGCTGGTTTTCTCTCACGCACCCATTCCCGGATCTCAGCGGGGCACTGGGCAAAGAACTGTTCTTTTAGGATGACCTGGAGGAAGGTCTGCCAAGTTAAGGCCCCCTCTCCCTCCAGCCAGCGATGGCACACTTGTTTCAGTCTGTGGGCAAACATCTTGAAAGACACTTCTCCATCACAGGCTAATGTACGGAACTTAGTCCTATAAGTATCTGGGGTCACGGCATAATGTTCCAGAATGGTCTGTTTTATCTCCCCATACTCACAATTCCACTGAGGGTCCATAGCTCTATAGGCGTCGACAGCTCCACCCTCCAAGAGGCCCACCAGGTGTCTGACTCGCTCTCTTTCTGGGACTTCCATTAATCGGCACTGATGCTCAAAGTCCTGAAAGAAGCCCTCAATGTCACCTGCAGCTTCATTAAATGGCTTAAAGTCCTTGCGGGACACTCTGGAGAATTCCCTCATAGTTGGTGCTGTGGTTACAGTTTGTCTGGAGCCTCTAGCTGCTTCCACAGCAAATCTCCTCTCCAGAAATGCCCTCTCCTTAGCTCCGCGAATAGCCTCCCTATTATCTTCTATGGTGGCCTCATCTTCAAGCAGTGCCATCTCCTCCTCATACCACACAACCCATTGACTTTTTTGGGTATTTACCTCCAGCTCCCGTCTTTCTTCCGTTTGCTGTGAGGATCCTTCCTCCACGTCATTTTGCGAGCAGACTCCTTCTAGCGCCTCAATCAGCTGCTCCTTGGAAAGTCCTTTGAAACGAACTCCTACTTCACGGGCCTTTGATTGCAGGCTCCCCAAAGTCCAGGTCTTGTACTCTGCAGTGCTGGTTCCTGATGTTGAGCCATTGTCCTCCATTCCTTCTGCTCTGATCCCAGCGCTGCCAACCAGTTTGTGACGGGAGTGTACAACAGAGCAAAGGATGGACGAGGCTGAGGGACGATCCAACAGGTTTATTCACAAGAACACTGGAACAGCACACGATAAGTCCACGTAAAACAGATTCGGGGGGCCTTCTCGACAATCCTCGGACCGGATAACAAAGCAATCGTCCTTACAGTAGTCCAAAGAGTTCCACACAATCCCACGGGCCGCCACACAGGCCTAGCTCCGTCCGTGTCCACAGCCACCCAGGCTGGGAGCTCCTTCTTCTCTTTAGTTTCAGCTCACTCTGAAGTTAAAAAAAGGGAAATGCATTGTCTGTGCTCCTTGACCAGCCCACCATGTTCAGGGGGTAGGGGTCACACATCCTATCATCAATGGTTTGGTCCATCACAGGGCTCCCATATGTCTGCCAGCCACAGTAGATGAAGGAATCCCCTGCTGTGCAGAACAATGACTATTCCTTCACTGGCCAATGCAATTACAGACTAGATACACAACTCTGGATAGAAGAGGATAGGCTATTTACATAATCACATTAGATGCCAAGACTACAATTGTATGAGAGAGACACATGGAGCCCAGTAGCTCCCCCAAGGAAATACATGAATTACAACTAATACAACCAGGGAAATATACATATCATGACATAGTATCACAGCATATACAGTGAGAGGGTAAATTACATCTTCACAGTACGGAAATGAGCAATAATGGCAGCGGTACTCCGTTGCAACCCAGTTGTCCCCGTTGGGACCCTCAGCACCTTGTTTCAGTTGAATGAATGAACATTAATCATCCGAGTTTGTAACCTGATTTCCAACCAGTTGATTTTACCATCCAAGAAGGAAGAAAAGTTGTCCCCGTGGGGACCTTATGTGTTTATACTAGCCCCTTCAAAGACAAGGCCGGGAACTTGCAGGCCAACCACGAACTTGTGGTCTTGTAAATAATTTGCTGGGCTGTGTTCCGTTGCTGCCTCCGGAGAGGCAGATTGGAGGAAGGGCCTGCAGCAGAGTAGGCTAGAGCCCGGCCGCCACCAGGACCGGTGGCCATCCTCTGGGGGTCAGGGGTCCCCCTGGACGTGGGGTCCCCTGAAATGACAGCCGGGTGGTGTGAGACACCGTACCCGTTCCCGCTTGGGTGACCTGGAACCGAGTTCCTTCTTCCGGGCTGGGGAAGAGGGGTGCTGCCCATTTCTTAGGGGCAGCATCAAGGTGTAGGTTGCTTGGGTGGGGAAGCGGAAGAACATGAACCCGTCCGTTATTATTAAAAATGTTTTTATATGTTTTGCAACGTTAAAGTGCCGAGCCTCCCGTAAGGGAAGAATGAAAAATATGCTTCTGTTCAAATGTTTTCCATGTTAATTTATATTTTGCAGAAAAATAAAGCCAGTGATGGACGGGCAGCCCGCGGATGGTCTGCATTTCACCAAGGGGGAATGTGGCACCCTGGACTAGCCAGGTAGCCACAAACATAACACCACACACACACCCTCCCCTGGATAGTTCACATCAGTCAAACAAAAACCCTTGTTGCCTCCCTCCAGGGTCTGATGTCCACACCAGGTGGGGCGGAGCCAGGCAGTTGGCCTCACCCACCGAGGAGTTCACAGGCCTGAAGGGGGGAAAAGTGACAGATTAAGTTTGGAGGTGAAAGTGAGAGGACAGAAACTGTCGGTGCCTGGGTGGGGACCCAGACACAAACAGCAAGGTCGGCAGACGGTGGTGGCCGTCTGCAGGAGTTAGTGGACCTCTGCGGAACCGTAGGACCGGAGTCGGGCGGTGGCTCGCCAGTACTGAACCAGGGAGCGGAGTGAAGCTAAGCACAAAGGCAGGGCCATCGGACCCCGACTAGGCTTGGAGCCGCCGACAAAGGTCAAATCCGAGAGTGACCGGAACCCCAGCGGTTTCCTAACACCCAAGACCCGACAGAAGGCAACAGTCCACACCGTGAGGATACACAGCCACCGCCACAGGCTAGAGATCCAAGGGCCAGAGCCTGCGGGCAACACGGGCTCCTCCGGTACCTATACGCCGGGGAGCGGACTACCGTTGGGAAGCCATCAGAGTCAACACATACATACACAGGTGCAGGGAAAGACAGCCACCATTAACCTGTCCGGGGAGAGCAAAGACACTGCAGCCGGCTGCGGGACCCGTCCATCCAGCCGTTTGGTTTACCAGAGACTCTGTGAGTTCGTGCCTGAGTGAGTACCGCAGTGCCATCCGGCACCGCGCCGCGCTGCCCCTGCAACCCTGCACCCCAGCCATCCAGCCTCCCCGTATCACCACCGGGCCCCGGGATCACCAACCCCCTACCCACGGAGGGGGAACCAACATCCTAGCTGCTCCCTGCCATCGCTCCCGGGATCCCCGTCACCAGCAGCGGTGGTGTCCACTATCACCACGACCCGAGGGTGGCGTCACAGACTATCTCCCCAAAACAAACCACCCCCTTTTCACTCGTGGGCGAGGAGCGCTGCTCGAGTCCCCCGGGTCCGGCCCACCGCTCGAGCCACCAAGCAGCAGCAGCAGCCGCGGACCCGAGAGTAGCGAGCGCGGCCCCTCCGCCCGCGACACAACGTATAGTCTGAGCACTGACAGGCGGACCCCCCACCCCTGTAACCTCTGCAGTGTGCGGTGTATGGTCTGAGCACTGACAGGCGGACCCCCCACCTCTGTAACCTCTGCAGTGTGCGGTGTATGGTCTGAGCACTGCCAGGCGGACCCTCCCACCCCTGTAACCTCTGCAGTGTGTGGTGTATGGTCTGAGCACTGACAGGTGGATCCCCCACCCCTGTAACCTCTGCAGTGTGTGGTGAATGTTCTGAGCACTGACAGGCGGACCCCCCCCACCTCTGTAACCTCTGCAGTGTGTGGTGTATGTTCTGAGCACTGACAGGTGGACCCCCCACCCCTGTAACCTCTGCAGTGTGCGGCGTAAGTAAATGGAAAAATAAAGTCATGACTCCTGTGGGATGGGGTGGCTCCACATAGACTGTATTTACTCCCTAAGGGTCCTTCATAATTCATCAACCTGAATAAGATAAAAAATGAAATTGCTGATTTTCAGGTATGTTTGTGTGACGCCCTGGCGCCGCCAGGTGGTCACAGAAGGTACTACACCCCCACACAACACCTTCCCACACCGGGTCCCATCAGCCACAAAACCCCAGCCACCCCCCTCAGGGTAAGAAGGACACACCAGTGGGCAGGTCCAGGTGAATTGGGAGCGCCCACCTAGGGATCTTGAGGATCCGGGGGAGGGAACCAGTGAGTTCAGTGAAGTCGAAGTTCAGGTTCAGTCAAGTGTGGAGTGAGGAGTGCAGTGGGTCAGTGACAGTGGCAGACCCTGGGAGTCGAGACTGTGCCTAGTGCAGGTAGCCAGGGTAGTGGCTCTGGTCTACTGGCTAGGTGGCAAGCAGTGGACCGTGTCCAAAGGCGACGGGAGTCCGGTCACGGGAGATCCCAGAGTGGACCGGGACAGGGTTGGAGCCCGCCGATACCAACAGCGGAGATCCGGTCTGGAAACCGTGCACAGGCGGGGTACCTGGACCCTAGTTAGAAGACGGTTGCAAGCCGCTTCTCTAATTCACCAGGCCGGGAGCATGTTTCAGGCCTAGCTCCAGAAGTTTAGCCCAGATAGAGCGAAACGGCAGCCCACCGCGGGGATAGGGTATCTGCAAACACCCACTAAAATCCCAAGGGTCAGTTTTCGCGGGCACGACTCCCAACCAAAATACACCGGGAGCGGACTTCCCCGTTCCATACGGAGTTGTCCAGAAGTGAGAAAAAGTACAAAGTGTCGGAGGAAGGGACATCGGTACACCAGCCGGGTGTGGGACCCGAGTACACCCGGATGCAGCAGCCGGCCACTGACACCTTGGTTTACCAACAGACTTGTGTGCAGTTATTCAACAGTGAGTACATCAACACTCCCTGGTCCGGCCCAGCGCGCCACCTCTGGCCTACATCACTCCCCGTGTTCTGGACACTGAGCCCCGGGGCAACCATCCCTAACCACGGAGGGGTTAAGATCCAGCTGTCATCCCATCGCCCCTGAGTGCTCCCCAACAGCAGCTGTGGTACCCTACCCTGGGTGGCATTCAAAGCAAGAAGGCCTGTGGAGACACCATCACATGTTTCTCAACGCTGGCAGGAAACTAGCCAGGTCTTTCACCGGGAAGGAACAACCACGGGAAGGGCAGTCTCCAGTCAAGGAGACCACATATGCCAAACATGGTATCCATCCACAGACAGCCGTTTCGGGGTATTTGCCCCTCATCAGTGTGGAGTAGGAATCTGGCTAGTGGGACATTGCCTAGTGAAAGACTATGTGAGCAAGGATGGTTGACCTTAGGGAGATCAACATCCACCACTGCGGAGACACCATCACGTGTTTCTCAACGCAGTGATTCTAGAGCAATGCCCCCTGGGAAATATTCAAAGCAAGAAGGCCTGCGGAGACACCATCACATGTTTCTCAACGCTGGCAGGAAACTAGCCAGGTCTTTCACCGGGAAGGAACAACCACGGGAAGGGCAGTCTCCAGTCAAGGAGACCACCTATGCCAAACATGGTATCCATCCACAGACAGCCGTTTCAGGGTATTTGCCCCTCATCAGTGTGGAGTAGGAATCTGGCTAGTGGGACATTGCCTAGTGAAAGACTATGTGAGCAAGGATGGTTGACCTTAGGGAGATCAACATCCACCACTGCGGAGACAGCATCACGTGTTTCTCAACGCAGTGATTCTAGAGCAATGCCCCCTGGGAAATATTCAAAGCTTTGAATATTTCCCAGGGGGCATTGCTCTAGAATCACTGCGTTGAGAAACACGTGATGGTGTCTCCGCAGTGGTGGATGTTGATCTCCCTAAGGTCAACCATCCTTGCTCACATAGTCTTTCACTAGGCAATGTCCCACTAGCCAGATTCCTACTCCACACTGATGAGGGGCAAATACCCCGAAACGGCTGTCTGTGGATGGATACCATGTTTGGCATAGGTGGTCTCCTTGACTGGAGACTGCCCTTCCCGTGGTTGTTCCTTCCCGGTGAAAGACCTGGCTAGTTTCCTGCCAGCGTTGAGAAACACGTGATGGTGTCTTCGCAGGCCTTCTTGCTTTGAATATTTCCCAGGGGGCATTGCTCTAGAATCACTGCGTTGAGAAACACGTGATGGTGTCTCCGCAGTGGTGGATGTTGATCTCCCTAAGGTCAACCATCCTTGCTCACATAGTCTTTCACTAGGCAATGTCCCACTAGCCAGATTCCTACTCCACACTGATGAGGGGCAAATACCCCGAAACGGCTGTCTGTGGATGGATACCATGTTTGGCATAGGTGGTCTCCTTGACTGGAGACTGCCCTTCCCGTGGTTGTTCCTTCCCGGTGAAAGACCTGGCTAGTTTCCTGCCAGCGATGAGAAACATGTGATGGTGTCTCCGCAGGCCTTCTTGCTTTGAATATTTCCCAGGGGGCATTGCTCTAGAATCACTGCGTTGAGAAACACGTGATGGTGTCTCCGCAGTGGTGGATGTTGATCTCCCTAAGGTCAACCATCCTTGCTCACATAGTCTTTCACTAGGCAATGTCCCACTAGCCAGATTCCTACTCCACACTGATGAGGGGCAAATACCCTGAAACGGCTGTCTGTGGATGGATACCATGTTTGGCATAGGTGGTCTCCTTGACTGGAGACTGCCCTTCCCGTGGTTGTTCCTTCCCGGTGAAAGACCTGGCTAGTTTCCTGCCAGCGTTGAGAAACATGTGATGGTGTCTTCGCAGGCCTTCTTGCTTTGAATATTTCCCAGGGGGCATTGCTCTAGAATCACTGCGTTGAGAAACACGTGATGGTGTCTCCGCAGTGGTGGATGTTGATCTCCCTAAGGTCAACCATCCTTGCTCACATAGTCTTTCACTAGGCAATGTCCCACTAGCCAGATTCCTACTCCACACTGATGAGGGGCAAATACCCCGAAACGGCTGTCTGTGGATGGATACCATGTTTGGCATAGGTGGTCTCCTTGACTGGAGACTGCCCTTCCCGTGGTTGTTCCTTCCCGGTGAAAGACCTGGCTAGTTTCCTGCCAGCGTTGAGAAACATGTGATGGTGTCTCCGCAGGCCTTCTTGCTTTGAATATTTCCCAGGGGGCATTGCTCTAGAATCACTGCGTTGAGAAACACGTGATGGTGTCTCCGCAGTGGTGGATGTTGATCTCCCTAAGGTCAACCATCCTTGCTCACATAGTCTTTCACTAGGCAATGTCCCACTAGCCAGATTCTTACTCCACACTGATGAGGGGCAAATACCCCGAAACGGCTGTCTGTGGATGGATACCATGTTTGGCATAGGTGGTCTCCTTGACTGGAGACTGCCCTTCCCGTGGTTGTTCCTTCCCGGTGAAAGACCTGGCTAGTTTCCTGCCAGCGTTGAGAAACATGTGATGGTGTCTCCGCAGGCCTTCTTGCTTTGAATATTTCCCAGGGGGCATTGCTCTAGAATCACTGCATTGAGAAACACGTGATGGTGTCTCCGCAGTGGTGGATGTTGATCTCCCTAAGGTCAACCATCCTTGCTCACATAGTCTTTCACTAGGCAATGTCCCACTAGCCAGATTCCTACTCCACACTGATGAGGGGCAAATACCCCGAAACGGCTGTCTGTGGATGGATACCATGTTTGGCATAGGTGGTCTCCTTGACTGGAGACTGCCCTTCCCGTGGTTGTTCCTTCCTGGTGAAAGACCTGGCTAGTTTCCTGCCAGCGTTGAGAAACATGTGATGGTGTCTCCGCAGGCCTTCTTGCTTTGAATATTTCCCAGGGGGCATTGCTCTAGAATCACTGCGTTGAGAAACACGTGATGGTGTCTCCGCAGTGGTGGATGTTGATCTCCCTAAGGTCAACCATCCCTAAATACCTCAAAGAAAACCCCACCATAAAATTCAAACACTTTATTTCATGGATCAACAAGTACAAACTTAAAAACAGAGTTGGTTTGATACCCTAGGTCACTAGTTAAAGGGGGGGCATGTTAGGCCAATTCCCTATTGTGACCCTTCCTATCAGCAGGGGTCGGCACCCTACATATATGACCGTTATGGCGCCCCTGCTCCAACGTCGACTGACCCTTCTTGCCCTATACTGACACTATTATTCGTGCTGCTGATCTCAATGAGAGCTTCTGTATAGTGTTTCGTGAAGTTCTCATGCATCCACCCAAGCATTCAAAAGGTGGAATTTTCAATATATGTCTATTATTTCCCTGGTGTTTAAATTAGACATCTCAGCAATACATGTGATCAGTTAGTCTAATAGAAGGTGCTGTCCATCTTGTATCAAACTTCATATGTCACCAGTAAATAGTGTAGCCCAATCGCCACTGCTTCGCCAACTGGCATAGCTCACTGCCCATTAAAAATTGTTGTAGCCAAATCGCCTACTGCTTCGCCATTATGTGAGTAATGGCTCCATATAGAATAGCGTTGTGTGGACTCCTAATGTGGTAATTAATCATCTAATACAGGTATATTGATAATTGCAGTCTGACATCTATGCAACTGAGCCCTGAATAGCCCCTGATGAACCTCCGCTCGATTGTTGATTCAGGAGGAGAAACGCGTCGGGCAAGGAGCTATGCCTTATGGCGAAGCAGTAGGCGATTTGGCTACAACAATTTTTAATGGGCAGTGAGCTATGCCAGTTGGCGAAGCAGTGGCGATTGGGCTACACTATTTACTGGTGACATATGAAGTTTGATACAAGATGGACAGCACCTTCTATTAGACTAACTGATCACATGTATTGCTGAGATGTCTAATTTAAACACCAGGGAAATAATAGACATATATTGAAAATTCCACCTTTTGAATGCTTGGGTGGATGCATGAGAACTTCACGAAACACTATACAGAAGCTCTCATTGAGATCAGCAGCACGAATAATAGTGTCAGTATAGGGCAAGAAGGGTCAGTCGACGTTGGAGCAGGGGCGCCATAACGGTCATATATGTAGGGTGCCGACCCCTGCTGATAGGAAGGGTCACAATAGGGAATTGGCCTAACATGCCCCCCCTTTAACTAGTGACCTAGGGTATCAAACCAACTCTGTTTTTAAGTTTGTACTTGTTGATCCATGAAATAAAGTGTTTGAATTTTATGGTGGGGTTTTCTTTGAGGTATTTTGGTTCCAAGACCCCCCAAGTGATTGTTTGAAGGTTCTGATAAAATAGTATGGCTGGCTTTTTGTCCGGTCCGATTGGGGACAATACTTGGCTTAATGACGCCAAGGAAGCTTTCTCTGAACTGCTCAGTGAGGATACCCCTGTGCAAACCCAAACCCTAAGATCGATTTTTTCGGAATTGTTGATAGGATACAAAGAAAATATAAAGTCATGGTGGGAGGTGCAGTCCCTTGACAATTATATCAAGAATAGGGTAGTCCCCAGAGGCCTACGCATCCTGATTGCACCTGCGCCCAGGTCGAGATCACCAGAACTACTAGCGAAGTGGGAAGAGGAATCCGTTTCTTCATCCTTGAGATTCATGGGAATTCTTCTCGAAGAGGAGAAGAATACATTACAGAAAACGACTACAAGATTGCAGGAACTCATAGATACCGCCCTTAAGCATAAGGCAGAGACAGATTTCGCTAGTAGGGAGATAGCATTGAAAACCTCGGTTGAACGCTATAGAATCAGTATCAAAGACAGGAAACACAAGAGATTTATAAGAGATCTGAAAGACTTTAGGGAGAAGCAAGCATATAATTTTCAAGATAATAGCCGCAATTTCTACCCTGGTGAAGTCTCATCTACAGAGGCAGAGTCATCAGACTCAGAGAGTAGAACTAATAGGAATCCATGGATTCCAAGAGGATCTGGAAGGAGGAGATGGAGGGGAGGTTTCAGAAGGGGAGGAGGGCCAAAACACAATCAAAACATCCACCAGGGGAATACAGATGGCAATGGATCATCTGGCTCTGGATTATCGTCTACATCAATGGCCCCCCCACTTCCCCCTCCATCCTCTTTTTTAGAAAGGAGGGATATGAGACCTTACGATTTAAGGGACCGGGTGCCATCGAAAACGAACAGGGCTTAGGCAGAGTGGGGGACGACATAGGAAACAGGACACAGGTCATCAATTTATCGGATCATCAATTATCAGAAACCGAACTATCGGTATTGAGGGCAGGGTTGGGCTTTGTACCCACAGTAAGATTTGATGCATTCACATGGGTGAAAGACCTAAACCTTTTCATTCGAAAGTTAAAATGGAAAAAATATTTCGCAATAAATAATCGAATGAAATGCCAAAGACTAGATCTACCATCAGATATGATGGAGGATTTCGACATACTGATGGAGTTGGAGGAGGAAGGGAGGAGATTGGAAGGTGAAGGCCCTTTCTCCACTCTAAAGAACAAAAGTACTAAAATGCCCCCGCCAGGGGAACATGATAGTACAGAGATTTTTTGTAAATTGGTGACCAGTGAACTGATGAAAATTAACCCTAAACATAGTCCCGCCCCCGCTAATATGACTAGACAAGAAAGGGAGGCCCTAAGTGTTTTGGAGAAAAACTTGGAAATTGTGGTTAAACCGTCTGATAAAGGCGGGAACACAGTGATCATGAATAGATCAGAATACGTACAAATGTGTTTGATACTCCTTAATGATAGAGATACATATGAAGTTCTCAGGAAAGATCCAACTGACATCTACAGGGGTGAACTAAGGGTGCTCCTAAATATAGCGAGAGATGACAGGTTAATCTCTAAAGAGGAATTGGAGTTCTTGTATCCCAAATATCCTAGGATAGCCACATTTTATACAGTGCCTAAAGTACACAAAGGGCTCAATCCCCTAAAAGGACGACCAATCGTCTCGGGGATTGAGGCCCTCTGTCAGAATATTAGCACGTATGTGGATCAAGTCCTACGACCGTTCGTAACAGCCCTACCATCGCACATTAGGGACACGATGGACCTACTCAGAAGAATAGAGGGTCTGACAGTGGAGAAAGAGGCCATCCTGGCATCAATAGATGTGGAATCATTGTATAGCCGAATCCCCCATGAACATGGCCTAGGTGCTATTGATTACTTTCTTTCATCCCGTGGGATTCAATATGGTCCTCACAACAGATTTATACGAAACCTCATGGAATTTATCCTCACCAAAAACTACTTTATCTTTGATTCAAGATTCTACCACCAGCTCAGGGGCACTGCGATGGGGAGCCCTTGTGCTCCCACATACGCAAACTTGTTCCTGGGCTGGTGGGAGGATACAGTGGTATTTGGTGAAGAGGACACGATATGGAGCCCCCAGATTAGTTTCTGGGGGCGATATATTGATGATGTTATTATCATATGGTCCGGTACTGAGGAGTCATTTATTTCATTTGTGGGACATCTCAACAATAACAATCTAGGACTCAGGCTAACATACGAAATAGGAGGTGATAAGATTCCTTTTCTGGATACCTTTATCCAGAAAGACACCAATGGACGGTTAAAAACAAACATCTACAGAAAACCTAACTCCACCAATAGCTTATTGCACTGGAAGAGTTTCCATCCTACCCCGTTGAAGAGAGGGATTCCCAAGGGGCAGTTCCTGCGATTACGCAGGAACTGCTCCTTGACAGAGGACTTTGACAAACAGTCGAGGTGCCTGAGGAATAGATTTATCCAAAGAGGATACCCTCTGGGAATAATAAATGCGGCCTATGAACATGCCTGGCAGAGTGAACGGACAAAACTATTGGTACCAAGACAGAGAAATGAGGATACTCTGAAAACCAGACTGATTGGTACATATGACGACCAGAATGGAAAAGTAATGAGGATCTTGAGGAAATATTGGGGAATACTAGCCAGTGACCCAGACATTGGTGAAGCAATTACAAATTCACCATCGGTGACCTACAGGAGAGGCCGCACAATAAAGGACCATGTGGTCCATAGTTTATACACTCCCCCACAAAAAGCAGGAACCTGGCTAGACCAGAGAGAGACGGGGACTTTCAGATGTGGCAAATGCTCATTCTGTAGGTATATCACTCCATCAAAGGATTTTACAAGCGTGAGTACAGGGAGGACATACAAGAACAGAAATTTTGCCAACTGTAGGACGGAGGGAGTGGTCTATCTGTGTACCTGTATATGTCCACTCAACTATGTGGGGAAAACAAAAAGACAACTGAGAGTCAGGATAAGCGAGCATCTGGGAGATGTGAGGAATAAAAGGGACACCCCCATCGCCCGCCATGTTAATGGATGTCATGGCGGGGATGTGGGAGTTCTCTCCTTCAGGACTATTGAAACCATACCGGTCCCGATGAGACGTGGGGACTGGGATAAAATAATTATCCAAAGGGAGACCCGATGGATCTTCTGGTTGCGAACAATACATCCAGAGGGGCTCAATGAGCAGTTGAGCTTTGTAAGCTTCATTTAATTTAATACAGGACAAATTTAGCTAGGACACACATAACAGCCCTTCTAATGGAAGGAGAGTGTTAAAATGAGGCTATGCATATATGACTAGCCAGTATGAGCATTAGTTTATATATATGATCAACGATGAAGTCAGGTTAATGGTAGGGTAGACCAGTGATTTAATTGGAAATTATTTCCCAGGGAGTCCTTAGAAATTCATAATTCTTTTAGGAAGATCAGGATATGTGTGGGTGTAAAACAATGGAATATGGGGGGTAGTGGGAATTGAAGGGGAGGAGGCAATCATAACCAGGATGTGTTAAAGGTTCCGGGATGGCACCTGGACATAAGTTTTTATGGAATATATAATTAGGAAGATACATAAAATATAGTGGTAAATAGGGACTCCTGAAAGTAATGGAGCCCGTATAGTCCTCAAACGCATTGGATAAGCAGTACCCCGTGTAAAGGTAACAGGGGTTTCTGACACTATGCATATTTGTAAAACCGGAAGTAGGGCATCCCGATTCTGGCCTGCAAAAAATACATGAACTTTTGCCAGTACAGGAAGTGATGTGACCGGATGACCTCCCACATAAGGTTTGTGTGGGGAGTGTAGGCAGGAGGTAACGCCCCCCTCCCCCGACATGATGATAAGCATTACATGCATGGGAGCGCCAGGACCGTTGTTATTGTGACGGCCGGGAGGTGTGTCACCAGCGCCACGTGGTGGGCGGTATTGACGGACGTCAGACCGCATAAACCACGCCCCGTCCTCTTTCCCCTTCCCATAGATGACCGGCAAGGGAGGACGATTATGTGCAGTGTAACGCCGTGACGGCCAATCATATGACGGCTGAGAGGCGTGTCATCGGGCGTCACGGTGTGGGCGGCATTGACGGACGTCAGGCCGCGTCAATCACGCCCCACCGTGTTCTTTCCTCCCCCCAACGATCACATGCACGGTAACGCCGTAACGGCCAATCATATGACGGCCGGGAGGTGTGGTATCGTGCGTCACATTTGTGGGCAGTATTGATGGACGTCAGGCCACACGAATCACGTTCCTCCTTCTCTTCCTTCCCTCCCCCCTGGATGACCGGCATTGAATAACGATCCGGAAATGAGGCAATATGACGCTGACAAGGAGGGGGATTTAAACCTGTCAGTGCTCGGCAGTAAGCTAGGCGCCAGTATCTATCCACCATTGAAGTGTGACCAGCCTCAAAACCCATACAATGAGATACCTGAGTAAGTACCTTTTAACGATATGGATCATTGATTTGACCTGGAGAATATGAAGGAGCTGAGGAGGTGTTGAGATTTTTATGTTGTTTCACAGTTGATACCTCATTGAGGAAATGGGCATCTATGGCATAAATAGGAACAGGCAGTCCCAGACAATATCTGACTATGAGTGAGTACTGGGCTCTATAAAATGGTCCATTGATCTCTGTAATCTAATGAGAATGTGTTGGACTTACATGTATATGTATATGTTTTCAGTGGGAACGACATTTTCTTATCGAAGGATTGAATTACTATTTTTTGGTACTATTGCAATGTGAGTAATGGCTCCATATAGAATAGCGTTGTGTGGACTCCTAATGTGGTAATTAATCATCTAATACAGGTATATTGATAATTGCAGTCTGACATCTATGCAACTGAGCCCTGAATAGCCCCTGATGAACCTCCGCTCGATTGTTGATTCAGGAGGAGAAACGCGTCGGGCAAGGAGCTATGCCTTATGGCGAAGCAGTAGGCGATTTGGCTACAACAATTTTTAATGGGCAGTGAGCTATGCCAGTTGGCGAAGCAGTGGCGATTGGGCTACACTATTTACTGGTGACATATGAAGTTTGATACAAGATGGACAGCACCTTCTATTAGACTAACTGATCACATGTATTGCTGAGATGTCTAATTTAAACACCAGGGAAATAATAGACATATATTGAAAATTCCACCTTTTGAATGCTTGGGTGGATGCATGAGAACTTCACGAAACACTATACAGAAGCTCTCATTGAGATCAGCAGCACGAATAATAGTGTCAGTATAGGGCAAGAAGGGTCAGTCGACGTTGGAGCAGGGGCGCCATAACGGTCATATATGTAGGGTGCCGACCCCTGCTGATAGGAAGGGTCACAATAGGGAATTGGCCTAACATGCCCCCCCTTTAACTAGTGACCTAGGGTATCAAACCAACTCTGTTTTTAAGTTTGTACTTGTTGATCCATGAAATAAAGTGTTTGAATTTTATGGTGGGGTTTTCTTTGAGGTATTTTGGTTCCAAGACCCCCCAAGTGATTGTTTGAAGGTTCTGGTCAACCATCCCTACCCTGGGTGGCGTCACAAAGTATCTACAGCAATCCCCGTACATATACGTCCCCTTTTATTTGATGTGTCCCCGCGACCCCCGGGTCAGGAGACCTCTCGTGCCACTGCGGAATCGGATCTGAGCAGCCCGACTGCTGACGTGGGGGCGGCACATTTGTAGCCGGTTTCACCATGGGCGGATCTTAAAGGCGCTGTCCACTACATTTACATTGATGGCCTTTCCTTAGGAGTGGTCATCAATTTCTGATCACCTGGGGTCTGACACCCCGCACCCCACCTGTTAGCTGTTCTCGGAGTCGGCGGCTGCAGCAGGTGGCAGGAATTCTTATTTCCGGAACTGTGCGGAAAAAGCACAATGATTTTTTGCAGCTATTTATTCTTATGCAGTAAAAAAAAGTAACAAATACAAAACAATGACTGTAAATTTAAAATAAACTAAAAAAAAAAAATCTAAACATTTAAATAACGAAAAAGGGAAAAATGTGGAACTGAGATAGGTTTAATAAAAGTGGAAGTATCCGGAGCGGAGGTTCCCCGCCGCGCTCATCATTTGCATTCTGCGGATCCGGCCGCTCGTACTCTTATTATTGGGACCGCTATAAATATTTGATGATTTTCCGAGCGTGGGCGTCGCCTGAGGGAACGAGGTGATTTCATAATAGGATCTATAGATCAAAACTACCTAGAAAACAGATGACTTGTAAACTGAAGGACTAATTGCCTTTGAATATTCACAGTCACCCATCTGGAGGCTCTTTGATGAGACGCTGAGCCAGAACCTCATCCGCTCCATGCAAAATATTTAAAGGGACACTACTTTCAAAAATCAGACCTACAGTCGTCCTTCATGTTCTGATTATCCTAATTCACCCTAAATAGGGGTCTTTTCTGCCGCTGTTGCGCTACATTGATGACTCCTGGCCGACTGTGCTTGAAACCTCCATGAAACAAGACGATAAGAGGCAGGAAAACCCCACCGATGACGCTCGCAGCAAAAGGAAATTTGCAAAGTGCATCTGTGACGCCCTGGACTAGTCAGGTCCTCCCAGGTAGTTCCATGCACACACACACCCCCTCCCCTTAGAAAGGTGACAGCAGCCAACCTACAAACCTTGTCACCACCCTCCAGGTTTGATGTCCACACCAGGGGGGCAGAGCCAGGCGGTTGGCTCCGCCCACCGAGGAGTTCACAGGCCTGGAGGCGGGAAAAACAGTAGTTCTGAGTAGAGAGAGTAGTTTTGACAGTGGAGGAGAGAAGTCGAGTTCAAGGGCAGACCTGTGACCAGGCCTGCCATAGTCTACCAGGTGTCTGGGTTGGAGCCCAGTCACCTCTGGTAAGGAGGCAGATGGTGGTGGCCGCCTGCAGGAGCTGGGATTACAGCCGGTGGAACCGTAGGGACCGGGGTCGGGCAGTGGCCCGCTGGTACCGAACTGGGGAGCCGATTGGAAACCAGAGCACCAGGAGGGGTACTCAGACCCAGTACGAAGCCCCGAACCAACAGGGCTGAGTCGAATCAACTTATTGAGGACTGGACTTTAGGACCTTTCCCACACAAGACCCGACTGAAGACAACAGCTCAACCATTAGGGTATAGCCACCGCCAAGGCATAGAGACCCAAGGGGCCAGCATCTGCGGGCAAACAGGGTTCTCCCGACACACAGCAAGCCGGGGAGCGGACTACTGTTGCTTAGGCATAGGAGTCATAACGTTCACATTAAAGAGGTGCAGGAGAAAGGCGGAAACCACCAACCTGTTAAGGGGAAGCTGCAGCCGTTTGGTTTACCAGAGACTCCAGTGTGTTGTATTATAGTGAGTACACCAGTGCCTTCGGGCCGTGCTCCACGCCACACCGCACCGACACGCCAGCACCATCCATCCCCCCGCCTCAGCACCTCCCCCGGGCCCCTGGGCCCATCACTCCCCTGCCCACGGAGGGGTCAACACCAAGCTGCGCAACACCGTCCCCAGGAGGCCTAGTCAACGGCAGCGGTGGTGTCCATCAAGTCTGTCTTGTATTTTGCACCGGTGGACAGGTGGCTTCCCATCCTTCGTTCCTGTGCTAATGTTGGGAGGGGCCTCTCTCCTTGTATCAAGTGATTGCTCTGCTTAATTATTGAGCAACCTCACCTGGATTGCCGCCAGTCATTGTTCCTGCTTGCAGTAAGTGCTCTGGCTCCCATTTGTGCTTTGAACTTGTCCTCCTACCCCGGACCAGTTGTTACCCCCCTCCTCCCGTTTCCCTGACTTTGACGTTGTTCCCCGGCTCCTAACCTCTTGCTTGTACCATGACCTCGGCTGCGCTTTTCCCCAGTGTACCTTACATGACTTCCTGGCATCTGACCTTCAGCTTGTACCCTGACATTGACTCCGCTTTTTGCCAGTGTATTTTACGTGACTTCCTGGCATCTGACATCCAGCTTGTACCCTGACCCTGGCTCTACTTCTCCCCAGTATACCTTACGTGACTTCCTGGCTTCTGACCTACGGCTTGCGCTCTTAAATTGGCTTTGTTTCATCCCTGTGTTCTATACATGTCCACCTGGCTCCTGACCTCCGGTTTGTTTGACTTCCCTGTCACTAGTTGCATCTGGTGACACCTAGTGGTAGTTCATCACATTAAGCATTTCCATAGACAGAAGCTACTAATCACAGAAGGGGTGGAGTTGGACTACAACTCATGTGCTGCTGAGACCCACTAATGACGAAGATAAGAGGCTTAAACTAACATTGCAGTTAAACATAAAAAAGACTGTGAGATAACAGACAGGACTGAAGTCTCTGTTTTAATGGGTTGAACTAGATGGACTTAGGCGGGCTTTGCACACTACGACATCGCAGGTGCGATGTCGGTGGGGTCAAATCGAAAGTGACGCACATCCGGCATCACTTGCGATGTCGTAGTGTTTAAATCCTAGATGATACGATGAACGAGCGCAAAATCGTCGTCATCGTATCATCGCTGCAGCCTCCGACATTTCCATAATGCCGGGGAAGCGACAGGTACGATGTAGTTCCTCGTTCCTGCGGCCGCACACATCGCTGTGTGTGAAGCCGCAGGAGCGAGGAACTTCACCTTACCTGCCTCCCGGCTGCAATGAGAAGGACGGAGGTGGGCGGGATGTTTACATCCTGCTCATCTCCGCCCCTCCACTTCAATTGGCCGCCTGCCGTGTGACGTCACTGTGACGCCGCACGACCCGCCCCCTAAGGAAGGAGGCGGGTCGCCGGCCAGAGGGACGTCGCACGGCAGGTATGTGCGTGTAAAGCTGCCGTAGCGATAATAATCGCTACGGCAGCTTTCACTATATATCGAACGTGCGACGGGGGCGGGACTATCGCTGCAGCATCGGTAACACAATGTTACCGATGTTGCAACGTGCAAAGCCCGCCTTAGAGTCTCCCTTCAACCTTAAAAAACTATGAAACTATAAACCCTTGCAGCATGCTGTCTTCAGATTACATTGCAGAAACCTTCTGACAGAGTTCCTTTAAGGGTCTGGCTTGGATTCTGAGGCAATATTTGAGTCGATTCTGGGGTCTCTTTTAAAACTCTAGTCTGGGGTCTAAATTGTTTATTGTCTAGTTTGGTGGTCCGTTGATTCAGGGGTCTGATTAGTATTAAAGACTAGGGTGTCTCTTTTAATTTAGGGGTCTGGTCTGTATTATTTTTTGGGTCTAGTCTAAACTGTAGATTAATTTTGGGTTTTCATTAATTCTGGGATCTGGTTTGGGGGTCTTAATCATATGTAGGGTATTTTGAATTTTGTTAATCTTTACAGGGGTGCCCATTTAAAAATTTACTAAGTGAAGCTAGCACTAATGGGAAGGAACAAATCAAACCTGATGAAGGGTTAGAGCATCATTCTTAATCTGAAAGTGCAGAAGTCCCTCCATAGCCACAGATCAAGACATGGTCTCCATTATGACCTGTACATCGATCCCTCATATCTCCCTCCATATCATACACAAGCACAGAGAGATCACTTCTCGGCTTATTGATCCTTTCCGATGTGAAATATGTGAAGTCTCAGATTTTCCTGGAAATTATTTGATATATTAACATCCATGTTAGAGATGGAACGGATATCATGTGTCAACCCGGGAGACTGTTCCGGAGGAATCGCACATAAGCTGAGCGTTTCTGGAATAGGTTTCTTACAGAGGACAATCATTTTCTGATTGATACTTCCTAGAATCATGAAATAATTGAAATCAGACTGGTCCTTAAAGGGCTTGTCCATATTAGCTATTAAGACCCTTCGCTTAGAAAACCAGCTTATAACTACTGAAAAAAAGTGTCTCAACTCTGAAGAATTCTGGAGACATCTTCCCCCGGATCTTCGAAAACCTTAAAAGGTATAAATTGCATAAACATGTCCCAACAGAATATTACAATTTTTTTTATATATCAAGCCAGTTATCTCACTCCACACATTTTAGGATATGTCCAGCCAAGGGGAAAGGTAAAGAAGGACTAATTCCTATTACAAAATCTCATTTTTTTATACATAGATTTAAAGTTATTAAACCTCTAATCAGTGATGTAACTAGAGTTCGATGGACCTCGGTGCAAAATTCAGACCTGGGCCCCCCATCCCCGCTCCTCTCAGGGTACAGTATAATTACGCTGATGCTTGGTTCTTTTCCTCAGCACCCAGCTTTCCCATACTCCGATATCCCTCTTTCCCTCAGCACCAAGCTTTCCATGTTCTGATATCCATCTTGTCCTCAGCACCTAGCTTTCTAATGCTCTGCTATACATCTTTCCCTCAGCACCCAGCTTGCCCTTGATATCAGAGTATGGGAAAGCTGGGTGCTGAAGAGAAGATGTATAGATAAATATGAGAAAGTTGAGTGCTGAGAGAAAAATGTATAGCAGAGCTTGGGAAAGCTGGGTGCTAAGGACAAGACGGATATCAAAATATACGAAAGCTGAGTGCTGAGGGTTATCAGAGCATGAGAAAGCTGGGTGCTGAGTTAAAGATATATAGGAGAATATGGGAACGTTGGGTACTGAGGGAAAGCGCCTCATTCACTCAGCACCCAGCTTTCCCATCCCATGCTTGTGTCTTTGTCCCCATCCTGGTATATAGTCACATCCATTTTTTTTGGTTTTCGCTGTACATTGTATTTGTGCTATAAATAACATTATTGTAAAGTTAGAAAGAAAAAGCCAGCTCACCACAGCTTGTCAGTCCAGAGTTGATCACAATGCTCGCACAGAGATATCTAGGCTAAGGCTATTAGATCCAGGAGAAACAAAATCCAGCGAGCTTAGGCATGAATAGATAAATTCCTATATTCCACCATATAGTATTATACAGCCCCCATATAGTTATATCCAGCCCTTATATTCCACCATATAGTATTATGCAGCCCCCATATAGTTATATACAGCCCTTATATTCCACTATATAGTAGTATGCAGCCCCATATAGTAGTATGCAACCCTCATATATAAGTATGCAGCCATCATATTCCACGATATAGTAGTGTGCAGCCCCATATTCCTCCATATAGTAGTATGCAGCCCCCATATTCCACCATATAGTAGTATGCAGCCCCCATATAGTATTATGCAGCCCATATATTCCTTCATATAGTAGCATGCAGCCCCCATATCATTTAATGCACCCCCATAGCCCACTGGCAACTGGGATTAAATACATAAATACTCACTTCTCCTCGTTCCCCTGCTGCACCAGTCTCCTTAGTGCATCCACTGTTCTGCCGCTCTGCACATCTCAGCACAGTATTGAAGTCATCGTACTCCGCTGTGCTGACATGTCAGACACCGCTGGAGAATGATGAGAGAGGGAGTGCTGCGCTCCTCCTCTTATCTTTACTTTAAATTGTATCGGTATTTGTGATGCCTATAGAATTGAAAGTGTGACCTTTGGCGGGGGGCCCATGGGGGTGGCTCGCTGCCAGCGCTGGCACCGGGCCCTCCTGATTTATGGGCCCAGAGCGGTCGTATGGTCTCCCACCATTGGCGGTACAACACTGGCTGAGGTCTTCAGGCCCTCTGAACCCTCAGGCCCAGTCGTTATCCTGACTCCTGCCACTGCGATCGTTCCACTCCTGCCTCTAATTATTATTGCTGAAAAAATAAAAGTGACTGCATAGAGCATCTACCTCTGATAATGAAATATTATTAAGAGGTACGGAAGGTAAGACTTATTGATTGCTAAGCCAGGGTCGTTGTGAAGAAGGAATATCCTAGAATTCAAGGGTTCCCCCATTTAATTATAACTGTTTGTCCTCCTGACTTCTTAGGCCTAATGGTGTGATGTCTTCCAAAATCTGAGCTCAAGAGTTTTCATTTCCATTTTAGTACATGAAGTTGTTTGACAAGCCATATTGATTCTCAAGGAGTTCTGAGATCTTAAAGAGGAAGAATCCAAATGTTCACTTGTCAATCGGGAACATTTCAAATCTCATTAGAGTCTTTGTACCCTGTTTTACAGACAAGCAAAAGGGTAACAATGTTTTGCACTTTTGATTTTCAGGCTCCATAACTCTCCATCCTCTACAGCTTTGAGCGTGAGACTACTTTCATTTTATCGACAATCATATTGCCTATCTCATACATAAATCGGACATGCAGCCATTTAGCATATGATTAGTTATTCTTGTTAGGTCACTGCATTGTTACTGTTCTGTTCCTGGTGGTGGAAAAATCTTTTTCTTCCTGTAAACTACAAATTACAACCTATTATCACATCCCATAATAGCTCAGTGTGATATTAGGTTAATTCCCAAGTTAAAATGTCAAATTGGAGAGCTGCCATGAAGAAGATTTCCCAGGAAGAGAGAATCAAAATCATTGACCAAGAGAATTGCCAAAGTGCATCATGTGAGGCCATGACAGGTGGAAAAATAAGAAATGAAGTCCGTCCATCCATTCAAAAGCCAAGAGGTGACGTCCAAGCCAAATATCGAAGTCAACAAGTCGCTCATCGACGCACAATACACAAGTCTGAAATGGTGGCTAAAAGGTGAAGAAGCCTCAACTTCAATACCATCATAAGAAGCGTTGGCTCAAGTTTGCAAAGAGGTACAAAAAGTGGAAGATTGGAAATGGGTGATTTGGAGCGATGAGATGAAAGTCAATAGACGGCTCTAATGGGGGAAATGGGTCTGGAAGAAACAAAGGGAAAAAGGGCGAACGGATCGAGATATTGAAGGAACTGTCAAGTTCAGTGGAGGAAGCCTGATGATACGGGGGAGTTTACAGCCAAATGTGTTGGATACCTAACCGGGATGGATGGTGGCCTCAATGCTGAGCTATATGCTCTCTCTCTCTTCTCTCTCTCTTCACACAGGTATATAACTCTGCTTCCTGTCAAGTGAATTGTCTGTTCCCCACTGCATTGGCTGAATATGTGTTCTGGTATATAACTCTGCTTCCTGTCAAGTGAATTGTCTGTTCCCCACTGCATTGGCTGAATATGTGTTCTGGTATATAACTCTGCTTCCTGTGATGTATGCTCTGTCATTTTCATAATCTATGTAATACTCACTGATTTATGACTGTATATTCCTCTTTGTAAATGTAATCTGATGGTGGATGGTGTAAATCTGTGTAGACTGGAAGTCCGGGTGGGTGTCAAATGTCCTGTTCCCTTTGATTCCTTAATCATCCCCTGGTGTGATCAGCATTTGTTGATTTCCCTTAACAAGCTGAGCTCCCATAATCCCCCTCACCTACCCCTCTAGTCAGCCCTATATATTTGTGTCTTTCTTAAGGGGTGCATGCATGCGGGGTGTTGCATGCATGCCATCTCTTGCTAAGTGCCATCATTGCGAAGTGCTGGGCAGTTACCTCAATGGCAGTTAGTCAGGGCAGGAGTCTGCAGGTAAATTACTCTTTGACGCCATCTGTTTTAACCGTAACTATCATCTCACTCTCTATCATCCTATGTGCTTTTTCTGTTCACTTTCACCGCCCTGTCCCCCCTCCATCACCACTCATCCACATCAGCCCCTCTCTCCTCCCCTCTCCTATGCACAGCTCCCAGGCTCTTTTCACCTATCTTAATAATCTGACTCAATCAAGCTCCAGGGACTTCCAAAAAAAGCCATGCCACAAGTCCAAAAACCATCTGACCTTTCTCCTTCTACTCCTACTTCTTTCAGGTGATATCTCTCCTAATCCTGGTCCACCCCAGGCTAACTTTACCCCCTCCCCCACCTCCCATAGAAACCCTGATAATATTATTAACATTCCCTGTACACCCTCGCTTCCCTCTTTTAATTGTGCTCTATGGAATCCACGGTCCGTATGTAACAAGCTTCCTTACATCCACAACCTCTTTCTCAATAACTCTCTTAACTTACTAGGCCTAACTGAAACCTGGATTCAGGATTCTGATACCACTTCCCCTGCTGCCATCTCTCATGGTGGTTTACACTTTTCCCATTCACCAAGACCTGGAAACAGACATGGTGGTGGAGTAGGCTTACTACTGTCCCCACAGTGCACTTTCCAGGTCATCTCCCCAACTCCATCACTCTCATTCCCATCCTTTGAGGTCCACACCATCAGGCTCTTCCATCCCCTCTCCCTCAGAGTAGCTGTCATATACCGTCCACCAGGCTCACCCACCCAGTTCCTTGACCACTTTTCAGCCTGGCTGTCACACTTCATGTCCTCAGAGTTACCAACCCTGATCCTAGGAGACTTTAACATCCCCATGAACAGCCCCTCCTCCCCTTCTGCATCCCAGCTTCTATCTCTCACCACCTCCCTTGGCCTCTCACAGCTCTCATCCTCTGAGACACATGAAGATGGTAACACCCTTGACCTGGTCTTTATCCGCCTCTGCTCAATCTCTGACTTTGACAACTCACCTCTTCCCCTCTCTGACCACAACATCCTCTCCTTCAAGCTCACAAACCCTCGTCCGCCCCAGCACACTCCCACCAATCACACATTCAGAAACCTACAGGCCAAGACACTTTCAGACTCTTTACACACATCACTGTCCCCTATATCCTCACTTTCCTGTCCTGATCTGGCTGTAAAGCACTACAATGACACACTCAGGACTACGCTAGACCAAGTAGCGCCCCTCACCCTCAGAAAGACCAAACACAGAGTAAAACAGCCCTGGCTCACATCACAAACTCGATTTCTCCAGCGATGCTCCAGGAGCGCCGAACGCCTATGGAGGAAAACCCGCACACCAGAAAACTTCATCCACTACAAGTTCATCTTAAGGACCTATAACTATTCCCTTCACCTCGCCAAACAGACCTACTTCACCAACCTTGTTACCTCACTTGCCAACAATCCAAAAAAACTCTTTGACACCTTTCACTCCCTCCTCAGTCCCAAAGTACAGACCCCTGTCACAGCCCTTCATGCTGATGACCTGGCCTCGTATTTCACAGAGAAAATAGAAAACATCCGCCAAGAGATCAGCTCCCAGCCACCAAGCCCTGTGAATCCCATCCCTCCCCATATTCCATCCAGCTCACTTTCCACATTTGACCCAGTCACAGAGGAGGAAGTCTCCAGGCTCCTATCCTCCTCTCGTCCTACAACTTGCCCTACTGATCCCTTCCCCACACCTCTACTCCAGTCCCTCTCTCCGGTTGTCGCCACTCACCTAACTAAAATCTTCAATCTCTCTCTCTCTTCGGGTATCTTCCCCTCCTCCCTCAAACACTCTATCATTACTCCATTATTAAAAAAACCTTCTCTCGATCCGTCCTGCACAAGCAACTACAGACCAGTCTCCAATCTCTCCTTCATCTCTAAACTCTTGGAGCGCCTGGTCTACTCTCGCCTCACCCGCTACCTCTCCTCTCACTCTCTTCTAGATCCTTTACAGTCTGGCTTCCGCCCTTTACACTCAACAGAAACTGCCCTTGTCAAAGTGACCAATGACCTATTGACAGCAAAACGTAACGGTGACCACTCTCTGCTTATTCTTCTTGACCTTTCTGCTGCCTTTGACACTGTTGACCACCATCTCCTTCTCTCTATGCTCCACTCTATCGGCCTAAAGGACACTGTTCTTTCCTGGTTCTCTTCCTATCTTTCTGGCCGCTCATTCAGTGTATCATTTGCTGGCTCCACATCTTCTCCTCTTCCTCTCACTGTTGGGGTCCCTCAAGGCTCAGTCCTTGGCCCTCTTCTTTTCTCCCTCTACACTGCCCCAATTGGTCAGACCATCAGCAGATTTGGCTTTCAGTACCATCTTTATGCTGATGACACACAGCTATACACCTCCTCCCCTGAGCTCACCCCCGCTGTACTACAGAACACCAGTGACTGCCTGACTGCAGTTTGCAATGTCATGTCTGCTCTCTATCTGAAACTTAACCTTTCCAAAACTGAACTTCTTCTTTTCCCTCCATCTTCCAACTTTCCTCAACCTGACATCTCCCTCTCTGTGTGTGGCACAACGATAAGTCCTAGGCCGCAAGCCCGCTGCCTGGGGGTTATACTTGACACTGATCTCTCCTTCACCTCCCACATACAATCTCTTGCCCGCACCTGCCGCTTGCACCTCAAGAACATCTCTAGAATCCGCCCCTTTCTCACAATGGAAACGACAAAAACCCTCACCGTGGCCCTGATCCACTCTCGCTTGGACTACTGTAACTCTCTATTAATTGGTCTCCCCCTAACTAGACTCTCTCCTCTACAGTCAATCCTTAATGCAGCAGCCAGGGTCACCTATCTGGCTAACCGCTACTCGGATGCCTCTGCTCTGTGCCAGTCATTGCACTGGCTGCCCATATATCATAGGATCCAATTCAAACTGCTTGTTCTCGCCCACAAAGCTCTCCACAGTGCAGCACCCCCCTACATCTCCACCCTCCTCTCTGTCTATCAGTCCACCCGTTCTCTACGCTCTGCAAGCGACTTTCGACTAACATCCACACTAATTCGAACCTCCCACTCCCGGATCCAAGACTTCTTCCGAGCTGCACCAACCCTCTGGAACGCTCTACCCCAAGAAGTTAGGACAAATCACAACTTACTCAGCTTCAGACGCACCCTAAAGACGCATCTTTTTAGGGCGGCCTATCACACTCCCTAATCAGATTCGATTCACATAGTCCCTCTACAACCTCTCACAACATAGCTCCACATCAAACTCCATGGCACCCAAAGGCATCTCAAGGCTCGGGCCCACTGGTCCAGGAAACCATTATCCAGCCCCATTTCCGTGAGATGGTTGGATTGTCATTGTAAATAAGCACTTGAACCTAGCCTCTCCCCCCATCTCATTGTAGATTGTAAGCTCTCACGAGCAGGGTTGTATTTTTTTCCCCTCTAAATATTGTATTTCTATAACTGTTACTTGTTTGTATATGATCCTCCTGAATTGTAAAGCGCTACGGAATATGTTGGCGCTATAGAAATAAAGATTATTATTATTATTATTATTATATGCGAGTATCCTACAAGACAAGTTACTTCATACACTCGAGTACTATGGGTATCTACACAGTGTTCCAGCAGGACAACGACCAGAAGGATACGGTGAGACTGGAGAAGAAATGGTTCAATAAAGTAGAGGAGCTAGATTGTCCCCACAGTCCCCAGACCTCAATCCAATCCAACACTTGTGGGTGAAGAAAAAGCTGTATACGTCCACAAGAGAGCGACTAGTATTCACCAACACTGGGAACGTGGAGAAGAGACCTGACCAGTATACACCAACACTGGGAACATGGAGAAGAGACCTGACCAGTATACACCAACACTGGGAACGTGGAGAAGAAACCTGACCAGTATACACCAACACTGGGAACGTGGAGAAGAGACCTGACCAGTATACACCAACACTGGGAACATGGAGAAGAGACCTGACCAGTATACACCAACACTGGGAACGTGGAGAAGAGACCTGACCAGTATACACCAACACTGGGAACATGGAGAAGAGACCTGACCAGTATACACCAACACTAGGAACATGGAGAAGAGATCTGACCAGTAAACACCAACACTGGGAACGTGGACTAGAGACCTGACCAGTATACACCAACACTGGGAACATAGAGAAGAGATCTGACCAGTATACACCAACACTGGGAACATGGAGAAGAGACCTGACCAGTATACACCAACACTGGGAACATGGAGAAGAGACCTGACCAGTATACACCAACACTGGGAACATGGAGAAGAGACCTGACCAGTATACACCAACACTGGGAACATAGAGAAGAGATCTGACCAGTGTACACCAACACTGGGAACGTGGAGAACAGACCTGACCAGTATACAACAACACTGGGAACGTGGAGAAGAGACCTGACCAGTATACACCAACACTGGGAACGTGGAGAAGAGACCTGACCAGTATACACCAACACTGGGAACGTGGAGAAGAGACCTGACCAGTATACACCAACACTGGGAACATAGAGAAGAGATCTGACCAATATACACCAACACTGGGAACATAGAGAAGAGATCTGACCAGTATACACCAACACTGGGAACGTGGAGAAGAGACCTGACCAGTATACACCAACACTGGGAACATGTGCAAGAGACCTGACCAGTATACACCAACACTGGGAACGTGGAGAAGAGACCTGACCAGTATACACCAACACTGGGAACATAGAGAAGAGATCTGACCAGTATACACCAACACTGGGAACGTGGAGAAGAGACCTGACCAGTATACACCAACACTGGGAACATGGAGTAGAGACCTGACCAGTATACACCAACACTGGGAACGTGGAGAAGAGACCTGACCAGTATACACCAACACTGGGAACATAGAGAAGAGATCTGACCAGTATACACCAACACTGGGAACGTGGAGAAGAGACCTGACCAGTATACACCAACACTGGGAACGTGGAGAAGAGACCTGACCAGTATACACCAACACTGGGAACGTGGAGAAGAGACCTGACCAGTATACACCAACACTGGGAACGTGGAGAAGAGACCTGACCAGTATACACCAACACTGGGAACGTGGAGAAGAGACCTGACCAGTATATACCAACACTGGGAACGTGGAGAAGAGACCTGACCAGTATACACCAACACTGGGAACATGGAGAAAAGACCTGACCAGTATATACCAACACTGGGAACGTGGAGAAAAGACCTGACCAGTATATACCAACACTGGGAACGTGGAGAACAGACCTGACCAGTATACAACAACACTGGGAACGTGGAGAAGAGACCTGACCAGTATACACCAACACTGGGAACGTGGAGAAGAGACCTGACCAGTATACACCAACACTGGGAACGTGGAGAAGAGACCTGACCAGTATACACCAACACTGGGAACATAGAGAAGAGATCTGACCAATATACACCAACACTGGGAACATAGAGAAGAGATCTGACCAGTATACACCAACACTGGAAATGTGGAGAAGAGACCTGACCAGTATACACCAACACTGGGAACGTGGAGAAGAGACCTGACCAGTATACACCAACACTGGGAATGTGGAGAAGAGACCTGACCAGTATACACCAACACTGGGAACGTGGAGAAGAAACCTGACCAGTATACACCAACACTGGGAACGTGGAGAAGAGACCTGACCAGTATACACCAACACTGGGAATGTGGAGAAGAGACCTGACCAGTATACACCAACACTGGGAACGTGGAGAAGAGACCTGACAAGTATACACCAACACTGGGAACGTGGAGAAGAGACCTGACCAGTATACACCAACACTGGGAATGTGGAGAAGAGACCTGACCAGTATACACCAACACTGGGAACGTGGAGAAGAGACCTGACCAGTATACACCAACACTGGGAACATGGAGAAGAGACCTGACCAGTATACACCAACACTGGGAACGTGGAGAAGAGACCTGACCAGTATACACCAACACTGGGAACATGGAGAAGAGACCTGACCAGTATACACCAACACTAGGAACATGGAGAAGAGATCTGACCAGTAAACACCAACACTGGGAACGTGGACTAGAGACCTGACCAGTATACACCAACACTGGGAACATAGAGAAGAGATCTGACCAGTATACACCAACACTGGGAACATGGAGAAGAGACCTGACCAGTATACACCAACACTGGGAACATGGAGAAGAGACCTGACCAGTATACACCAACACTGGGAACATGGAGAAGAGACCTGACCAGTATACACCAACACTGGGAACATAGAGAAGAGATCTGACCAGTGTACACCAACACTGGGAACGTGGAGAACAGACCTGACCAGTATACAACAACACTGGGAACGTGGAGAACAGACCTGACCAGTATACAACAACACTGGGAACGTGGAGAAGAGACCTGACCAGTATACACCAACACTGGGAACGTGGAGAAGAGACCTGACCAGTATATACCAACACTGGGAACGTGGAGAAGAGACCTGACCAGTATACACCAACACTGGGAACATGGAGAAAAGACCTGACCAGTATATACCAACACTGGGAACGTGGAGAAAAGACCTGACCAGTATATACCAACACTGGGAACGTGGAGAAGAGACCTGACCAGTATACACCAACACTGGGAACATGGAGAAGAGACCTGACCAGTATACACCAACACTGGGAACGTGGAGAAGAAACCTGACCAGTATACACCAACACTGGGAACGTGGAGAAGAGACCTGACCAGTATACACCAACACTGGGAACATGGAGAAGAGACCTGACCAGTATACACCAACACTGGGAACGTGGAGAAGAGACCTGACCAGTATACACCAACACTGGGAACATGGAGAAGAGACCTGACCAGTATACACCAACACTAGGAACATGGAGAAGAGATCTGACCAGTAAACACCAACACTGGGAACGTGGACTAGAGACCTGACCAGTATACACCAACACTGGGAACATAGAGAAGAGATCTGACCAGTATACACCAACACTGGGAACATGGAGAAGAGACCTGACCAGTATACACCAACACTGGGAACATGGAGAAGAGACCTGACCAGTATACACCAACACTGGGAACATGGAGAAGAGACCTGACCAGTATACACCAACACTGGGAACATAGAGAAGAGATCTGACCAGTGTACACCAACACTGGGAACGTGGAGAACAGACCTGACCAGTATACAACAACACTGGGAACATGGAGAAGAGACCTGACCAGTATACACCAACACTGGGAACGTGGAGAAGAGACCTGACCAGTATACACCAACACTGGGAACGTGGAGAAGAGACCTGACCAGTATACACCAACACTGGGAACATAGAGAAGAGATCTGACCAATATACACCAACACTGGGAACATAGAGAAGAGATCTGACCAGTATACACCAACACTGGGAACGTGGAGAAGAGACCTGACCAGTATACACCAACACTGGGAACATGTGCAAGAGACCTGACCAGTATACACCAACACTGGGAACGTGGAGAAGAGACCTTACCAGTATACACCAACACTGGGAACATAGAGAAGAGATCTGACCAGTATACACCAACACTGGGAACGTGGAGAAGAGACCTGACCAGTATACACCAACACTGGGAACATGGAGTAGAGACCTGACCAGTATACACCAACACTGGGAACGTGGAGAAGAGACCTGACCAGTATACACCAACACTGGGAACATAGAGAAGAGATCTGACCAGTATACACCAACACTGGGAACGTGGAGAAGAGACCTGACCAGTATACACCAACACTGGGAACGTGGAGAAGAGACCTGACCAGTATACACCAACACTGGGAACGTGGAGAAGAGACCTGACCAGTATACACCAACACTGGGAACGTGGAGAAGAGACCTGACCAGTATACACCAACACTGGGAACGTGGAGAAGAGACCTGACCAGTATATACCAACACTGGGAACGTGGAGAAGAGACCTGACCAGTATACACCAACACTGGGAACATGGAGAAAAGACCTGACCAGTATATACCAACACTGGGAACGTGGAGAAAAGACCTGACCAGTATATACCAACACTGGGAACGTGGAGAAGAGACCTGACCAGTATACACCAACACTGGGAACATGGAGAAGAGACCTGACCAGTATACACCAACACTGGGAACGTGGAGAAAAGACCTGACCAGTATATACCAACACTGGGAATGTGGAGAAGAGACCTGACCAGTATACACCAACACTGGGAATGTGGAGAAGAGACCTGACCAGTATACACCAACACTGGGAACAGGGAGAAGAGACCTGACCAGTATACACCAACACTGGAAATGTGGAGAAGAGACCTGACCAGTATACACCAACACTGGGAACGTGGAGAAGAGACCTGACCAGTATACACCAACACTGGGAATGTGGAGAAGAGACCTGACCAGTATACACCAACACTGGGAACGTGGAGAAGAAACCTGACCAGTATACACCAACACTGGGAACGTGGAGAAGAGACCTGACCAGTATACACCAACACTGGGAATGTGGAGAAGAGACCTGACCAGTATACACCAACACTGGGAACGTGGAGAAGAGACCTGACAAGTATACACCAACACTGGGAACGTGGAGAAGAGACCTGACCAGTATACACCAACACTGGGAATGTGGAGAAGAGACCTGACCAGTATACACCAACACTGGGAACGTGGAGAAGAGACCTGACCAGTATACACCAACACTGGGAACATGGAGAAGAGACCTGACCAGTATACACCAACACTGGGAACGTGGAGAAGAGACCTGACCAGTATACACCAACACTGGGAACATGGAGAAGAGACCTGACCAGTATACACCAACACTAGGAACATGGAGAAGAGATCTGACCAGTAAACACCAACACTGGGAACGTGGACTAGAGACCTGACCAGTATACACCAACACTGGGAACATAGAGAAGAGATCTGACCAGTATACACCAACACTGGGAACATGGAGAAGAGACCTGACCAGTATACACCAACACTGGGAACATGGAGAAGAGACCTGACCAGTATACACCAACACTGGGAACATGGAGAAGAGACCTGACCAGTATACACCAACACTGGGAACATAGAGAAGAGATCTGACCAGTGTACACCAACACTGGGAACGTGGAGAACAGACCTGACCAGTATACAACAACACTGGGAACGTGGAGAAGAGACCTGACCAGTATACACCAACACTGGGAACGTGGAGAAGAGACCTGACCAGTATACACCAACACTGGGAACGTGGAGAAGAGACCTGACCAGTATACACCAACACTGGGAACATAGAGAAGAGATCTGACCAATATACACCAACACTGGGAACATAGAGAAATGATCTGACCAGTATACACCAACACTGGGAACGTGGAGAAGAGACCTGACCAGTATACACCAACACTGGGAACATGTGCAAGAGACCTGACCAGTATACACCAACACTGGGAACGTGGAGAAGAGACCTGACCAGTATACACCAACACTGGGAACATAGAGAAGAGATCTGACCAGTATACACCAACACTGGGAACGTGGAGAAGAGACCTGACCAGTATACACCAACACTGGGAACATGGAGTAGAGACCTGACCAGTATACACCAACACTGGGAACGTGGAGAAGAGACCTGACCAGTATACACCAACACTGGGAACATAGAGAAGAGATCTGACCAGTATACACCAACACTGGGAACGTGGAGAAGAGACCTGACCACTATACACCAACACTGGGAACGTGGAGAAGAGACCTGACCAGTATACACCAACACTGGGAACGTGGAGAAGAGACCTGACCAGTATACACCAACACTGGGAACGTGGAGAAGAGACCTGACCAGTATACACCAACACTGGGAACGTGGAGAAGAGACCTGACCAGTATATACCAACACTGGGAACGTGGAGAAGAGACCTGACCAATATACACCAACACTGGGAACATGGAGAAAAGACCTGACCAGTATATACCAACACTGGGAACGTGGAGAAAAGACCTGACCAGTATATACCAACACTGGGAACGTGGAGAAGAGACCTGACCAGTATACACCAACACTGGGAACATGGAGAAGAGACGTGACCAGTATACACCAACACTGGGAACGTGGAGAAAAGACCTGACCAGTATATACCAACACTGGGAATGTGGAGAAGAGACCTGACCAGTATACACCAACACTGGGAATGTGGAGAAGAGACCTGACCAGTATACACCAACACTGGGAACAGGGAGAAGAGACCTGACCAGTATACACCAACACTGGAAATGTGGAGAAGAGACCTGACCAGTATACACCAACACTGGGAACGTGGAGAAGAGACCTGACCAGTATACACCAACACTGGGAATGTGGAGAAGAGACCTGACCAGTATACACCAACACTGGGAACGTGGAGAAGAAACCTGACCAGTATACACCAACACTGGGAACGTGGAGAAGAGACCTGACCAGTATACACCAACACTGGGAATGTGGAGAAGAGACCTGACCAGTATACACCAACACTGGGAACGTGGAGAAGAGACCTGACAAGTATACACCAACACTGGGAACGTGGAGAAGAGACCTGACCAGTATACACCAACACTGGGAATGTGGAGAAGAGACCTGACCAGTATACACCAACACTGGGAACGTGGAGAAGAGACCTGACCAGTATACACCAACACTGGGAACATGGAGAAGAGACCTGACCAGTATACACCAACACTGGGAACATGGAGAAGAGACCTGACCACTATACACCAACACTGGGAACATGGAGAAGAGACCTGACCAGTATACACCAACACTGGGAACGTGTAGAAGAGACCTGACTAGTATACAGCAACACTGGGAACGTGGAGAAGAGACCTGACCAGTATACACCAACACTGGGAACATGGAGAAGAGACCTGACCAGTATACACCAACACTGGGAACGTGGAGAAGAGACCTGACCAGTATACACCAACACTGGGAACATGGAGAAGAGACCTGACCAGTATACACCAACACTGGGAACGGGGAGAAGAGACCTGACCAGTATACACCAACACTGGGAACGTGGAGAAGAGACCTGACCAGTATACACCAACACTGGGAACATGGAGAAGAGACCTGACAAGTATACACCAACACTGGGAACGGGGAGAAGAGACCTGACCAGTATACACCAACACTGGGAACGTGAAGAAGAGACCTGACCAGTATACACCTACACTGGGAACGTGGAGAAGAGACCTGACCAGTGTACACCAACACTGGGAACGTGGAGAAAAGACGTAACCAGTATACACCAACACTGGGAACATGGAGAAGAGATCTGACCAGTATACACCAACACTGGGAACGTGGAGAAGAGTATTGACCAATGACCAGTATACACCAACACTGGGAACATGGAGAAGAGAACTGACCAGTATACACCAACACTGGGAACATGGAGAAGAGACCTGACCAGTATACACCAACACTGGGAACACGGAGAAGAGACCTGACCAGTATACACCAACACTAGGAACATGGAGAAGAGACCTGACCAGTATACACCAACACTGGGAACATGGAGAAGAGACCTGACCAGTATACACCAACACTGGGAACATGGAGAAGAGACCTGACCAGTATACACCAACACTGGGAACGTGGAGAAGAGACCTGACCAGTATATACCAACACTGGGAACTTAGAGAAGAGACCTGACCAGTATACACCAACACTGGGAACCTGGAGAGGAGACCTGACCAGTATACACCAACACTGGGAACGTGGAGAAGAGACCTGACCAGTATACACCAACACTGGGAACATGGAGAAGAGACCTGACCAGTATACACTAACACTGGGAACATGGAGAAGAGACCTTACCAGTATACACCAACACTGGGAATGTGGAGAAGAGACCTGACCAGTATACACCAACACTGGGAACATGGAGAAGAGACCTGACCAGTATACGCCAACACTGGGAATGTGGAGAAGAGACCTGACCAGTATACACCAACACTGGGAATGTGGAGAAGAGACCTGACCAGTATACACCAACACTGGGAACGTGGAGAAGAGACCTGACCAGTATACACCAACACTGGGAACATAGAGAAGAGACCTGACCAGTATACACCAACACTGGGAACGGGGAGAAGAGACCTGACCAGTATACACCAACACTGGGAACGTGGAGAAGACACCTAACCAGTATACACCAACACTGGGAACATAGAGAAGAGACCTGACCAGTATATACTAACACTGGGAACGTGGAGAAGAGACCTGACCAGTATACACCAACACTGGGAATGTGGAGAAGAGACCTGACCAGTATACACCAACACTGGGAACGTGGAGAAGAGACCTGACCAGTATACACCAACACTGGGAACATGGAGAAGAGACCTGACCAGTATACACCAACACTGGGAACATGGAGAAGAGACCTGACCAGTATACACCAACACTGGGACATGGAGAAGAGACCTGACCAGTATACACCAACACTGGGAACGTGTAGAAGAGACCTGACTAGTATACAGCAACACTGGGAACGTGGAGAAGAGACCTGACCAGTATACACCAACACTGGGAACATGGAGAAGAGACCTGACCAGTATACACCAACACTGGGAACGTGGAGAAGAGACCTGACCAGTATACACCAACACTGGGAACATGGAGAAGAGACCTGACCAGTATACACCAACACTGGGAACGGGGAGAAGAGACCTGACCAGTATACACCAACACTGGGAACGTGGAGAAGAGAAGTAACCAGTATACACCAACACTGGGAACATGGAGAAGAGATCTGACCAGTATACACCAACACTGGGAACGTGGAGAAGAGTATTGACCAATGACCAGTATACACCAACACTGGGAACATGGAGAAGAGACCTGACCAGTATACACCAACACTGGGAACATGGAGAAGAGACCTGACCAGTATACACCAACACTGGGAACATGGAGAAGAGACCTGACCAGTATACACCAACACTGGGAACGTGGAGAAGAGACCTGACCAGTATATACCAACACTGGGAACATAGAAAAGAGACCTGACCAGTATACACCAACACTGGGAACCTGGAGAGGAGACCTGACCAGTATACACCAACACTGGGAACGTGGAGAAGAGACCTGACCAGTATACACCAACACTGGGAACATGGAGAAGAGACCTGACCAGTATACACCAACACTGGGAACGTGGAGAGGAGACCTGACCAGTATACACCAACACTGGGAACATGGAGAAGAGACCTGACCAGTATACACCAACACTGGGAACGTGGAGAAGAGACCTGACCAGTATATACCAACACTGGGAACATAGAGAAGAGACCTGACCAGTATACACCAACACTGGGAACCTGGAGAGGAGACCTGACCAGTATACACCAACACTGGGAACGTGGAGAAGAGACCTGACCAGTATACACCAACACTGGGAACATGGAGAAGAGACCTGACCTGACCAGTATACACCAACACTGGGAACGTGGAGAGGAGACCTGACCAGTATACACCAACACTGGGAACATGGAGAGGAGACCTGACCAGTATACACCAACACTGGGAACATGGAGAAGAGACCTGACCAGTATACACCAACACTGTGAATGTGGAGAAGAGACCTGACCAGTATACACCAACACTGGGAACGTGGAGAAGAGACCTGACCAGTATACACCAACACTGGGAACGTGGAGAAGAGACCTGACCAGTATACACTAACACTGGGAACATGGAGAAGAGACCTGACCAGTATACACCAACACTGGGAATGTGGAGAAGAGACCTGACCAGTATACACCAACACTGGGAACATGGAGAAGAGACCTGACCAGTATACACCAACACTGGGAACATGGAGAAGAGACCTGACCAGTATACACCAACACTGGGAATGTGGAGAAGAGACCTGACCAGTATACACCAACACTGGGAATGTGGAGAAGAGACCTGACCAGTATACACCAACACTGGGAACATGGAGAAGAGACCTGACCAGTATACGCCAACACTGGGAATGTGGAGAAGAGACCTGACCAGTATACACCAACACTGGGAATGTGGAGAAGAGACCTGACCAGTATACACCAACACTGGGAACATGGAGAAGAGACCTGACCAGTATACACCAACACTGGGAACATGGAGAAGAGACCTGACCAGTATACACCAACACTGGGAACGTGGAGAAGAGACCTGACCAGTATACACCAACACTGGGAACATAGAGAAGAGACCTGACCAGTATACACCAACACTGGGAACGGGGAGAAGAGACCTGACCAGTATACACCAACACTGGGAACGTGGAGAAGACACCTAACCAGTATACACCAACACTGGGAACATAGAGAAGAGACCTGACCAGTATATAC